>NW_027197257.1:50000-65276 GCF_038502225.1 Cherax quadricarinatus | reverse complement strand
AAAGGAAAGGATTAGAAAGTTTTATGTGAGAGAAGGAAAACGTATTAATAATTTAAAATATGGACTGGCTAACTATTTAGAGGATAGGTTAAGAGGTTGCTATGGGAGGGGGGTGGGTGGGAATAATTTTCCTATGGATGAAATAGCTGAAATAAAGGGGAGGTTGAGGGTGTTGCAAAATGAAAGGTTTCAAGCTGTAAGGATGCAGGCAGGGGTGGAGGAAGTGCTTTGGGGCGACAAGCCGTCAGCGTGTGTTTTGCGGCATCAAAAGCAAAGGCAGGCGCTGACGGCTATACCATGTTTAGAGGTAACGGAGATGGTTGGGAATTATAGAGTAGGGCAGGAGATACGAACCACGAAGGGGATGTGTGCGTATGCGGAGGCTTGGTACGAGAAGTACTGAAACAGTGGGGGGGGTGGGTGACGGGGCATTGGACAAGGTGTGTACGTATGTGACGTGTAATTTAGGAAATAGTGATCGAAAGGCTTTAGGTGGGACGATTACGGCAGAGGAAATAGAGAATGCGTTAAGGGGAATGAGGAAGGGGAAAGCTCCCGGTATTGATGGTCTCCCGGTAGAATTTTATTTACAACATTGGGCATTGATAAAGGAATTTATAGTTAGGTTATTTAATAGTATGAAGGAGAAGGGTAAGTTGGGGGAGAAGCAGGAATCAGCAGTAGTAGTGTTGGTCCCGAAGGTCAAGGGGCAGCCCACCCTTCGGGAGTACCGAGCCATATCACTGATGTGTGCAGACTATAAGGTGTTTGCAAAAATTTTAGGTAATAGGTTCAAATGTGTAGTGGAGAGGGTGGTGTCAAAATCTCAGTTCGGGTTGCCGGGAAGGTCGATGATTGAAGGACATGGGATACTGAGAAGTTTTGTGGAAGCTTAGGGTGGGGGTGGAGGGGCGGCTTTGTTGGCTTTAGACTGGCAGGGAGCATATGATAGAGTGGAAAGGGGAGCTTTGCAGGTTATACTTAGGAGACAGGGTTTTGGGGAGGAAATAGTCGAGTGGGTAAATACGTTGTACAAGGGAGCGAAAATGAGGATACAGATTAATGGGTGTATGGGGAGGGAAATTGCAATGGGAAGAGGCCTTAGACAGGGATGCCCCATGTCCCAAATATTGTTTGCGTGTTTCCAGGACCCCTTTTATAGAATGGTTGACTGTAGCTTATGTACGCCATGTGAGGGAAGTGTGGGGGGTGGGAGGGCCTGGCCGGGGTTAATTGGATATGTTGACGACACCACTGTTCTCATTCGTGCAGGGATGTCAATGAGAGTGTTGGACGAGGTGGTGCAATTATTTGGAAGTGCCACGGGTATGCAGGTAAATAGTGCGAAGTCAAGGTGCATGGGGTTGGGTTCTTGGGTGGGGGGTGTGGGGGGGGAGATGTAATGTTGTTAAAGAATGGGCGGTGTCTTTAAAGATTTGTGGTATTATTTATAGGGATGACATGGTTGCGGCGCGGGAGGAAAATTCGGATAGGTTATTGGAAAGGATCGTGGGGCGTCTAGGTGTTCTGAGACCCCAGCACCTAACTCTGATACAGCGAGTGATAGTCGTGAACATTTTATTGTATAGTAAGGTTTGGTATGTTGCAGCTGTGTTCCCAATTACAGGGACAGCGATTGCGGGGATACTAAGACGGGTGTACAAATTTTTATGGGGTTCACGTTGTGATTGGTTACGGAGGGAGGTTGTAATGTTACCTGTAAGTCAGGGTGGGTTGGGGTTGTTGGATTTGAGACGGAGGGCTAAATGTGTGTTTATTAAATGGGAAGTGTTGCATGAGGGTGTGAACGTGGGGCGTTTGGGAAGGATACACGACAGGCTGGGTATGTGGTATCGAGGAATGGAGTTGAGGGAATGTGAAATAGTTTTGAGGGCTGTGATGTTGGTTAGGGAACTGAGAAAGGTTCGTATAAGGGTTTTGTGTAGGTTACTTGTAGGTAGGTGCGTTGTCCCAGTTGAGGGTTTGTTCCCCATGTATGCGTGGAAGAGTATTTGGTTTAGATTTAGTAAATTGAAGTTAAAACCTCGGACGCGTGAGGTGATGTTTCGTTTTCTGCATGGGATCCTTCCGTCTGGTGAGATATTACAAAACAGACAGGTTGTAGAGGATGGGGGGTGTGGTATCTGTGGAGGGGATGAGACTGCGTTCCATGTAGTTTACTTTTGTGAAGGGCTAGAGGAGGTTAGGTGCTGGTTAAGTAGGTTGGTACAGAGGGTGGGGGGCCGTGGGGTGTCGGTTTTGCGTGCTCTAAGTCTAGATATGGGTGGGTTACACGAGGGTGTCATAAGAGCTTTAGATTATATCATGGTAGATTATATATATATATATGTCGTGGGTGATGAGGGGGAGAGGGGATAGTGAGGAGAGAAGAAAGGTTCTTGCGGTAACGTTCTATAGTACGAGGTGTCGTAACAGAGATTTGTATGGGAGGAGGTGGGATCAGGCTTTCTCAGAGGGGTATAGAATGCTAACGTTAGGGATTCTCGTAAATCTGTGATTGGATAAGAGTGAGTGAAGGGGTTTTCATAGGTTGGAGGGAGTCAGGGGGCAACAGCGGGCTCGCCTCCCTGGGGGGGGTCGTGAGAGTGTTGTGAATGTGGGTTTGGAATGGTTTCCTGGTTTTCATTGGGACTTTATGGCATCCAAGTGTGGATGTAGAGCTCAAGGTCTCGTCATGGTAGATATAACACTTTTCAGAATGTAGGTATAATATAGTAGATTTTTTATGTATAATTATGATGTGTATCAGTCTTGTATAACATGATTCTTGAGAAATAAGTTATTTGCGACATGAAGTGTGTTTTAGTTTGTATTTATGTTACGTGCTGGGTTTTTGCATGATGAGATATACTTATATACTGTTTTGCATTGTGCATACAGTGCATCTGATTAATGTGATTTTGTGAAATTTTTTGTGTGTACGTGTGGGTGTGTGTGTGGATGTGGGTGTGGGTGTGTGGGTGTGTATGTGTATATATATAAATATATATCTCTTTCTATTGTATTGAGCCTTTGTCATGGGTCAGACGTTATGTAATACTTTATATATGCATGATTGATTCTTTTTAAAGTTTATAATTATGGTCTGTACCCTGATACCGGTTTGGTGTTCATGCAAGTTCTTGATGTTAAGTTTTAGTCTGTATGGTATACAGACATATCTAGACAGTTTAGTGACGTAGTCCATTTGTCTGAAATTTGTATATGGGTGTATTGTAACAGTATAGAGCTTGTTATTGTGTTCTAAGCTGTATTCTTTTTCTGTTTATTTGTATGTTGGGATATGTTCAGCTGTATTGTTAGGGATAGTATGTCGATTATCTAGTCAGATTATGATGTTAGGTTTTGTTTTTTTGATTAATGTGAAGGATGGGATTTAACTGATATAACTTCTTTGTATATTTTATGTTCAAGTGTATTGAACCTTTGTCAGATGTCATTTATATGTACAATTTATATATATGCAAGGTTTTGTATATATGTCAATTCATGACCCTGTGACATGTAATTTTGTTTTTAGTTATGTTCTTGATGTAAGTTTTTGTTGTAATATCTTGCGAGCATGTAGGTACAATCCATTTGTCAGTTAATTTGATTAGGTTCCATACTGTTTCTTTATTTTTATGTTAAAATGTATTGGTTTTAAATAAAATATAAAAAAAAAACTTACTTCCAACATTACAGAGGAAAGATCAAGAGTGGACCAACAACTTGCCAATGTCATAACCAACTTCCAAGACAATAATGACCAACAGCAGCTATCTGATGCTGTTGTAGTTAACAGCAAACATCTCCCACCCACAGTCACCCAAGAGACCTGCATGGAGACCACCCTGCAGCTTATCAAGGACCACCTTCACCTTAACATACGTAGTGATGACTTAAAGGATTGCAAACTGATGGGCTATCATGCAGGTAAAAAAACAGTGCTGTTAAAATTCCAAACTAGCTTACAAAGAAACAACCTACTAAAAACATCTATTTCTATGAAAACTGATGTTTACGTCAATGAGTGCCTTACCAAAACGAGACAAAACCTTCTTTATCGGCTAAAAAATCCACCAGTGCTTTGTGAGGGATGGAAAAATAGCAGTTAGGAAACAGCCCACTGGAAAGAGATACTTCATCTCCACAGAACATGACCTTAAAACATTCCTAAGTGAGGCTGGACTAACAGAATCAGAGTAAAGTGCAGATAATACCCATAGTCCACCGTTAGTGTTATATTGTCATAAATTTGTGCCCCCCTAAAATTCTAATACTCCAACTACTTTTAATTGTCATTGTTGTACTCAACGACCATTCTACCTCATAGTCTTAATTGTATTAAATATCTACAGAATCTATCTCCTTTTTTACAACTTACCACATCCCTGTTCCATCTTATTTTTTTTATAAACTAACCATAACTTGTCTTCAATAATTCTACCTCACTTTAAAAAATACTCAATTGCCCAATTTTATTCTAAATCCCTATTATTGCCCAATTTTACTTTAAACTATATTGATCAAACTTATTGTAAACTTCTTTTATTGACCATTTTTATTCCATACTTTTTTAACCTAGTATTTTCAACTACAACTTTTAAATCATCCTGTCTACCATCTTACTAGCATATTATAACCAAGTCATTGCCATTTTTATTTTTATCAATTCTTTTTTTTATTATTATTTTGCTACCTTAATTTGTGCATTTTATCCTGTCAATTTAAATCTAATTATACTCTAATTCTTGTAAACAACTTATATAAGACCTTAGTGCAATTACAATTGAGAGTCTTGTTCCTTTATTATATTATTAGATTAATCACAGTTTTACTCTAGCTCATTCTAGCTCAATACATAGTCAATACCAAATTCACTATACTAGACCATAGTGCAATTACTAGTGAGAGACTGGTTCTATTTGTAATTTGTATTTTTATATTATTAGACTAAAGTTGTTGTACTATAGCTCTTTCTAGCTCAATACATAGTCAATACCAAATTCACTATATTAGACCATAGTGCAATTACTAGTGAGAGACTGGTGCTACTTTTAATTTGTATTTTTATATTATTAGATTAAATTCAGTTGTACCATAGCTCATTCTACCTCAAGACATAGTCAATACCAAATTCACTATATTAGACCATAGTGCAATTACTAGTGAGAGACTAGTGCTATTTTTAATTTGTACTTTTATATTATTAGATTAAACCTATTGTACTTTAGCTCACTCTAGCTCAAAACATAGACTCCACAAAAGTCATTATTAGACCTTAGTGCAATTACAAGTGAGAGTCTTGTTCTATTTTTAATTTGTATTTTTATATTACTAGTTTATACCTAGTTGTACTTTAGTTCATTCCAGCACAACACACAGACAACATCAACTTCATTATGTGTAGTAGTGACTATACCCTACATGGCCAAAATACTCTAGCTATGTACTTGTCCAAACCTCCAACCACTACAGATATCAGTAGTAGAACTCAACACACAACTCAGGATATAAATAACCATAATTTTAAACCTAGAAGATGATTGATCACGTTGACCCTGGTCTAAACCTCCATAATCTGACACCCAATCAAAACCTATTGGAAAGCAACTGCCTTTATTACACAGCATCACAAGCCACCACTATCCTAAACAATGCTAAAAGTCTATCAGTACTTAACTACAACATCAGGTCCTTAAGCAAACACTATGATGACCTCCTAGCACTCCTTGAATCACTAAAGACACCCTTCTCCTGCATTATTCTCACTGAGACCTGGCTTAAGCAGGATACAATAGATATCTACCCTCTACCAGGATACACAGCAATTCACAACTGCAGAACAAACCAAGTTGGGGGTGGTATTGCAATCTATTACTCTAACCAATTATCTTGTCTTAGCACCACTTGATTTAGTGATGAATATGGGGAATACATTTTTGCTAATTTTACTGTAAAAAAACTTAAGACGTCTATAACAATCGGTGCCATTTACCGGATACCTCACACAAGCATCCCAAATTTCAGTGAGAAATTAAAGTCACTAATAACAAACAGACAAATGAATAAGCACCACCTTCTCTTAGCTGGAGACTTCAACATCAACCTTGGCTTACTAGATGATCAGCCTGTAACTGATTTCATCAACAATATGAACAACACACTTCTCATACCAACAATAACTAAACCAACCAGGCTCACTGAGACAAGTGCAACCATAATAGACCACATATGGACCAATATACTACCCCCCCTTAAATCAGGGATAATCACAGATAGCACTACAGACCACTACCCTACCTTCCTCCTGACAAACATTAGTAAACCACCACTTGAATACAACAAAGTCTCATTTAGACTCCATGACGAGGCCTCAGTAAGGAAGTTCACAGCTGACCTAGAGACTGTTGATTGGCCTACAGAATTCTCCAAGGCCAATGGTATTGATGACTGGACAGACATCTTTCTTAACAAATTACTTAGACTATACAACAAACATTGTCCTATAAAAAACAAACGGCTTGGTTGCCCATGGCTAACCAGCACCATTCTGAAATCCATTGACAAGAAACACCAATATGAAAAGCAATATAGACAGGGCTTAATACACAAAGATACTCTTAAACACTATTCATCAGCTCTCACCAAAGTAATAAAAAAAGCCAAACAACTATACTACTCCAGTAGATTCACAGACACTAGAGGAGATATAAAAAAGACCTGGAAAACACTCTCTCAGATTCTAGGGACCTACAAACTGAGAAAAACCAAGAATATTGTCCTAACTAAACCTAATGAAACACCACTACATCCCACTGACACAGCTAACAAGATAAACGACTTCTTCTCAAACATAGGATCTAATCTCGCAAGTAAAATCCCACATACCAATGCCCATGCCGGGGACTACCTAGATGGAAATTTCCCTAATTCCTTCTATCTTGCACCAACTGAGCCCACGGAAGTCATTGAGATCATAAAGTCACTTAAAAATAACTCAGGGAATCTGTCTCATGTCCCACCATTACTGTACAAGCGAGCGGCCCATGTCCTTTCACATGCTATTTCATTACTTTTTAACAAGTCAATAGAGACTAGCACCTTCCCGAAACTACTCAAGATGGCAAGGGTTACACCAATACATAAAGGTGGTGACCCTACAGACTTAAACAACTATAGGCCAATATCTAACTTACCATTGCTATCCAAAATCTTTGAGAAACTCGTGTACAAGAGACTGTATTCATTTATAACGGCTCAAAACATACTCAACCCCTGCCAGTTTGGATTCAGGAAAAATAAAAGCACTAATGATGCAATCATAAAAACGCTAGATCTGCTTTACACAGCATTGGAAAATAAGGAATATCCACTAGGAATTTTTATTGACCTAAGAAAAGCTTTTGACACAGTAAACCACGAAATCCTACTCCACAAACTTGACCACTACGGTATAAGAGGCCATGCGCTTGCTTATTTCAAATCTTACATTACTAATAGGTATCAGTACGTCACCATTAAAGACACAGCATCAGCAACACGGCCACTTGATACTGGAGTTCCGCAGGGAAGTGTCCTTGGTCCCCTGCTCTTCCTCATATACATCAATGACCTTCCAAACGTATCCCAACACCTGAAACCCATTCTCTTTGCTGATGACACGACTTATGTCATCTCTCACCCTAATCTTGCCACCCTCAACACCATTGTGAATGAGGAGCTGATTAAAATATCGACTTGGATGACAGCCAATAAACTTACGCTTAACACTGACAAAACTTACTATATTATGTTTGGTAGCAGAGCAGGAGATGCACAAATTAACATTAAGATTGACAACACTCTAATTACCAGAAATAACGGGGGAAAATTCCTAGGCTTATACCTTGACAACAACCTGAATTTCAGCACCCATATCCAGCATATAGCCAAAAAAGTATCCAAAACGGTTGGGATCCTCTCCAAGATACGATACTACGTGCCGCAAAATGCCCTTCTCACACTATACCACTCACTTATTTATCCATACCTCACCTATGCTATTTGTGCTTGGGGATCAACTGCAGCAACACACCTAAAGCCAATAATAACCCAACAAAAAGCTGCAGTAAGAATAATCACTAAATCCCATCCCTGGCAGCACACCCCCCACTCTTCAAAGATCTAAACTTACTCCCAGTTCAGTACATCCACACTTACTACTGTGCAATCTATATCTACAGGGCCTTAAACTCTAATATCAACCTTGACCTAAAACGCTTTCTTGATAGTTGTGACAGAACCCACAGGCATAACACCAGACACAAACATCTCTACGACATTCCCCGTGTCCGACTAAACCTTTACAAAAATTCAATGTATGTCAAAGGCCCTAAAATCTGGAATACCCTACCTGAGAACTCTAGAACTGCAGACACATTCATCACCTTCAAAACTACCATTAGAAAACATCTTATCTCCCTGATACACCCCGTCAACTAACTACACAAATACCACCTGGTGGTTCACACTTACACTCGCTCACTCATTTGACCATAAACAGAAATATTAATCTCAGTCTTAAAATAATGAATCCTGTGATACTCCAATACTGAAACTATATACTGTGCCAAAACAAAAGCATTCACATTGCTAAACTCATAAACTAGTATTTAGTCACTTAGCCATAATACCAACTTACCTCATAATTTGTAATATTTTACATTTAAGAATAAAACTAAGTATGCCCGAAATGCCTAGCCATGCTAAGCGTTCTAGTGGTACACTCTGTAATCACAATTTTACTACATGTAAACCAAACAATAACCAAATTTCTGTAAACTCAGCATTGTAATCCTTATAGAGAATAAACTTTGAATTGAATTTGAATTGAATTGAATTGAATAGACAGTCCTCCCTCCTAGCATCTCCTCAGCTATCATGTCTTCCGGGGTCACTCCCATTTCTAATTAATTTGCGGTTTTACCCTCTGAAACTCCTCCCTCCGTACCTCTTCCTATTTCTACTTCCTCATCTCACTCGCTAGTTTCTCAGTCTATGAGACCTCGCAAGCTTACACCTTCTTTGTGCCTATCACCTGTGAAGTTGAATCTTATATTTTGGTGCCCAGTTCTCACCCCCTTTCTAACTCTCACATGGAAAGTGGAGGTTCAACCCCCTCGCGTAGTCCCCTCTTCTCCTGTTCCTCCCAGTCTTCTTCCCATGTTACCTTTCAACCTCCTTCCTCTCGTGTCCCACTGCAGGACTTTTCTGCCCCCACCAACGCATCTCTCCAAGTTCATACTCCCTGCCCCTCTCACACCTCTCTGGTTCCCTCCATAGTCTCCCCGATCTCTACTTGCTCTACCTCACCTGTCTCTGAAATCATGGTATTGGCATCACCCTTATCAGCTGAGACACTTGACGCGATCCACAACTATATTGCAAAGAAGCCCTCGATGGACACCGATGAGCCTCCTTCTACCCATTCTTTTGCATGACCTTCATAATAATCTCTTCCTTCATAATATTCTGATTCCTCCTTGCTTACATGCTTTCCAATGCCCCCATGTGTTGACTTCACTGACCCTGACAGCCCATAGAGTTTATCGCTTTATATTGTTGGCATACCTGTCATATTTACAATGGAATATTCGTGGCCTCAGGGGTAATCGGGGAAAGCTTCAAGTGTTGCTCTCCCAGTTTTCCCTAGTATGTGTCGAGTTAAAAGAGCACAAAATTCGTTCAACTGGCATTTGTCCAGTTTCGGGCTATGTGCTGTTACATTCTTCCGATCCCTTTCTTGATGAATCATTTAATGAAAGTACGCTTCTTGTGCACGTTGGTATGCCGTATCAACAAGTTTTTGTTCGTTCTCTGCTGTATTATACTGCAGCTCGTATTTATTTGCACAGATGGTGTACAGTTTTCTCTCTATATCTTTCCCCTTCCCGTGCATTCTGTATCTCTGGTATTGCGTTTTTTGATCTCTTCTTTACCACCGCCCATCTTGTTGTTAGAAGACTTTAACGCTCACCATCATCTGTGGGGAGGGTCTCACTGTGACTCTCGTGGTGATCAGTTGTAGACTCTTCTCGCTTCTCATTCTCTTCATGTTTTAAATACGGATGCTCCTACCCATTTTGATTCTCATACTCAATCTTTCTCTTACATTGGTCTTTCTATCTGCTCCTCGTCAATTGCACTTGATTACACTTGGTCTGTTCTTCCAGATTTACATGATAGTGATCACTTTCCTATTCTTACTTCTATGTATTCCCGACTGCCTCGTAGCCCTTGTTGGCAATTTGTACCAGCGAATTGGGACTTACACTCTCATTTTACCACCTTTTGTAGGGACCCACTTTTGTCCTCTATTTTTGAACTAGTGCTCCAGTTTTCGACCTTAGTTTTGACTGCAGCTCACATTCTGTTCCTGAAACCTCAGGCAGGCATTCGCAGACATGCGTGCCTTGGTGGTCTCCTGAGTGTGCCTGTGCAGTGCATTTGAAATATGCTGTGTGAGGACATTATTGATATAATCGGACCTTAGATCTCTTTTGGATTTTAAGTGGGCAAGGGCAGTTGCTCGCCACATCATACACAATGCTAAATGCACTTGTTGGCAAGACTATGTATCTACCATTACCTCGTCTTTCCCTATGTGTGCAATCTGGAAGAAGGTATGGAAGTTGAAGTTGTGTAGTAAGTACACCCCTGACCCAGCTCCCGTTTTACAGGCTGCTGCTGGTGTTAGTGTTGCGGAACCTCTTGAAGTTGCCGCAGAAATTCGGAACTATCTTGTCTGTGTCTCCCAAGACCTTCACCTTTGTCTCTCATTTCTTGCGTCTAAGTCTACCAAGGAGCAATTGCCCTTGGATTTCTCCTCTAATGGAATGGAGCCATATAACGTACCTTTCACTCTACTGGAGGTAGAGTCCACACTTTCTACTTGCCAGTCATTGGCAGCCGGACCTGATGATATTCATCTCAGTAAGCTACAACATCTGCATTCTATGGCCCTTACAGTCCTTTTACATCTATTCAATCTTATTTGGGCACGAGGGGTTCTCCCTCAACAATGGAAATCTGCTATTGTACTACCGTTTCGCAAACCAGGCACCTCTGGGCTTGATACCTCTCACTATCGTCCAATTGCCCTGACTAGTGTAGTTTGCAAGTTGATGGAATGATTGGTGAATAGAAGTCTGATATGGTTCTTGGAGACCCACAATAGTCTTCCTCCTTACCAATATGGCTTTCGCAAGGGTCGCTCTACTTTAAACCCCTTGATCCACTTAGAAACGTATGTCCGAAAGGCCTTTACTAACAAACACTCTGTCCTAGCAGTCTTTTTTAATCATCAGAAGGCATATGACACCAACCTTCCTTGCTGCTTTCTTATCTGACAGACATTTTCGAGTCTGTGTTGGTGCCTCGCTTTCCTCAGACTTCGTTCAAGCTGTGGGAGTCCCACAAGGTTGTGTCCTTAGCATTACCCTTTTTCTCTTAGCGATAAATGACCAACCTTCCGTTCTTCGATCGCATATTTGGTCGCCACTTAATGTGGAAGGCCTTGCTATAGCTTACTAAGGCGCTGAATGTCGCCTGGTAGCAGGCTCCCTTCAGGATGCGATTGACCGAGTTTCCCATTGGACCACTTCTCATGGCTTTAAATTTTTTAGTACGAAAACCCATTTCATTATCTTTACTAGACGTCCTCTTATCCCAGATATTCTATTGTATTTACACGGCTCACGCATTCCAGAATGTGATACGGTCAAGTTTCTTGGCCTTCTGTTTGATCGTCGGTTGACATGGAAACCTCACATTTCCTCTTTAAAGGCAGCTTGCCATGGTTAGCTGAATCTCCTTAAAATTCTTTCGTTCATGGGGAGCAGATCGCCGAACTCTCCTCAGTTTGCATTCCACCCTAGTCTTGTCCAAGCTGGATTATGGCGACCAAGTCTATTCTGCGGCTTCTCCTACAACTCTTTCTTAGTTAGATCCCCTTCATCATCAAGGTCTAGGTTTATGCCTTGGTGCCTTTCGTTCATCCCCTGTTGAAAGCCTCTATGCAGAGGTGAATGTTTCTTCCTTAGCTGATCATCGTGATGCTCATTGTCCTCGTTACTTTGCCCACGCTCATGACCTTTGTGGTTCTTCTACGTATAGGTTGGTCTCAGACGTTAGTAGAAGTCCATTGTTTGTTGGATGCCCCTTCCTAATCCGACCGTTGTCTCTTCATCGTCACTCACTTCGGTTTTCTCTCCAGTTGCCTCCCTTGTATGTTCATTTAGCGCCTGCCTTTTCCCTTTCCCCTTGGGAAGTTTCAACGGTTCGTGTCTGTTCTCCCCTACTTCTGTGTGTCAAAGCTCTCTTGCCTATGACTACTTCTCGCTCTCTTTTTCGTAATCACTTAATCACATGCTCATGCCATCGTTGTTTATACAGATGGTTCTAAATCTTCTCATGGTGTTGGGTTCGCAGCAGCATTCCCTGATGATGTTGTTTGAGGTCATTTGTTAGACTCAGCTAGTATTTTTACTGCCGAGTTGTATGCCATCCTCATAGCGCTTCTACGAATTACGAATTACATATATGTCGCCTTCGACGTTTGTGATCATGTCAGATTCCCTCAGTGCTTTACAAGCCATTGAACAATTTGATTCCCCTCATCCATTAGTCCTTCGTATTCAACTGTGGTTGCGCCGTGTGGCTAGCAAAAACAGACATCGTTTTCTGTTGGGTCCCTGAACTCGTTGATGTGCAGGGAAATGAACAAGCAGATGCTGCTGCGTAGTCAGCAGTGCATGATCTTCGGTTTCCTATAGAGGTATTCCATTCATAGATTATTTTCCAGTCATCTCGGCCCATCATCACAGCCGTTTGCAACAACGGTGGTCGCGCATGCACCATAACCTTTTAGGTTTGTGGCCATCTTCTTACCACCGTTGCCGTACTCAGGAGACTGCTCTCTCCCGGTTATGCATTGGCCATACTAGCCTTACGTAACCATGGGTATCTTATGGAACGACACTCTATTCCTCTCTGTGTGGTTTGTTGGGTCCCTATTTCGGGACTTCACTTTCTTGTCAGTTGCCCGGTTTACCAGCAAACTCGAGCTCGCAGGATTTACCTCCAACGACACCACTGCCTTACCACCCTTACATTATCTTCCCTTCTTGCAGAGGGTCCTGCCTTTGACTTACAATCACTTTTTTTTTACTTTTTGTCAGCAACTGCTTTACTGTACGAACTTTGACGCATAGCCCTCTCGCAACTACTGGATCACTTTGATATGGTCTTGGATACACTGGAAATCAAACAGAATGCAGATGTAGTATACACAGATTTTGCAAAAGCTTTTGGCAAGTGCGATCATGGTGTAATAACACAAAATAACTGGCAAAGTGGGCAGATGGATCTTCAACTTTCTAACCAATCGAACACACACAGAGGATTGGTGAACAGAGTTAAGTTGTAGGCCGCCACAGCGAGAAACTGTTCCACAGGGCACAGTACTTGCCCTCATCCTGTTCCTCATCCTCGTATCAAACAGAGACAGAGATGTAAACCGTAGTGCCGTGTCATCGTTTTGCAGACAATACTAGGATCGGCACGAGACTCATCCATTGAGGATGCTGTAAATCTCCAAGCAGATATAAACCAAGTTTTCCAGTGGGCAGCGGAAAACAATATGATGTTCAATGAGGACAAATTTCAACTACTCCTTTGTGGAAAACTGGAGGAAATAATAGCTGGAACTGAGTATACCACTAACTCTAGCCACACAATAGAGCGAAAAAGTAGTGTAAAGGACTTGAGAGTGTTTATGACAGGATTTAACTTTCAAGGATGACAAGTGTCACTATCACATCTGCGAGGAAACTGATAGGATGTATAATGAGAACCTTCAAAAAAAGAGATGCCAAACCAGTGATGATTCTTTTTAAATCATTCAATGTTAAAGGTAATTGATTTCTAGTCGCTTGCGCCAAGTTCCTCTGTAATTTCTAAATTATTAACAAGGGTTTCTTTGTTTGCCAGAACCAAGTCAAGAAGGTTTTTTTCCCCTTGCAGGTTCTGTCACAAACTTGTTCAACCTTTGTACAAAGACCTACTTACACTAGTTGATGGTTCCACTGTGATACCCCCCCCCCCCCCGCCACCTGCTTCCACTCACCTGACTACAATATATAAGCCACTTCTCCGGCCTTTCTACAAGACTGATGGACTGAAAACATCGTGATATACCATCCTCAAACTTGGATAGAGACTAAGGAAGACTTCTGTGGGAGGAAATTGTTAGGTCCACAAGGCACGATAACTTAGTAATTCTAGTGGACTAATTTTAGTCATATTAATTGGAATTCCTTGACTGGGTATGTAGACTCTACTGATGTCTTAGAGGTAATTCAGGATTGTTTTTTAAAGCAGTTTGTAACAGAACCTACAAGAGGAATTAACCTGCTTTATTTGGTTCTGGCAAACAAGGAAACACTTGTTAATAATTTAGAAATTTCAGAGGAACTTGGCGCAAGCGATAACAAATCAATACCTTTAGCATTGAATAAAAGTATGACAGTAAGGATTATTCAGTAACAGTCCCAGATTTTCGCTTAGCAGATTACAACATGCTTAGAGAACAACTATAATCTGTGGACCTAGGAAACGAAGAGAGCAATCATTATGAGAGCTTTCTAAACACTATACATGCTCCCCAAAGAACATTTATTCCATACAAAAAAATTAGATAGAATAGAAATGACCTGAAATGGATGAATAATAGGCTCAAATATCATTTAGGGCAAAAGAAAGGAATTTATAGGCGCATCAAAAGAGGTGAGGGCCATCTTATGAATCAATATATTGACATAAGAGGGACGTTAAAAAGGGGATAAGAAAAGCTAAACAGGACTACGAAATTAAAGTTGCTAGGGATTCGAAAACTAACCCAAAAGGTTTTCCCCAGGTTTATAGAACAAAAGTTTGAGCAAAGATAGATCCCCTTAAAAATAACTCTGGGTATCTTACTGACAAGGAGAATAAAACGTATTCGATTTTTAATAAATATTTTCTCTCGGTTTTCATACAGAAAGACATAACAACATCCCAATAATTAATTTTTATAGCGGGCCTGAGTAAGATAAATTATGTAGTGTTAGGTAAGACACATATGCAACAGTTAGGTATCTTTATTTCGAAACGTTTCGCCTACACAGTAGGCTTCTTCAGTCGAGTACAGAAAAGTTGATAGAAGCAGAAGAGACTTGAAGACGATGTAATCAG
>NW_027197257.1:0-45000 GCF_038502225.1 Cherax quadricarinatus | reverse complement strand
ATTTAAAAGATAATCACACATAAAGTAAGAGTTGTCACAGTTGCTCTTTGCTGATGACACTGTGCTCATTGGAGATTCTGAAGAGAAGTTGCAGAGGTTGGTGGATGAATTTGGTAGGGTATGTAAAAGAAGAAAATTAAAAGTGAATACAGGAAAGAGTAAGGTTATGAGGATTACAAAAAGATTAGGTGATGAAAGATTGGATATCAGATTGGAGGGAGAGAGTATGGAGGAGGTGAATGTATTCAGATATTTGGGAGTGGACGTGTCAGCGGATGGGTCTATGAAGGATGAGGTGAATCATAGAATTGATGAGGGGAAACGGGTGAGGGGTGCACTTAGGAGTCTGTATAGACAAAGAACTTTGTCCTTGGAGGTAAAGAGGGGAATGTATGAGAGTATAGTTTTACCAACGTTCTTATATGGGCGTGAAGCATAGGTGATGAATGTTGCAGTGATGAGAAGGCTGGAGGCAGTGGAGATGTCATGTCTGAGTGCAATGTGTGGTGTGAATATAATGCAGAGAATTCGTAGTTTGGAAGTTAGGAGAAGGTGCGGGATTGCCAAAACTGTTGTCCAGAGGGCTGAGGAAGGTTGTTGAGGTAGTTCGGACATGTAGAGAGAATGGAGCAAAACAGAACGACTTAAAGCGTGTATCAGTCTGTAGTGGAAGGAAGGCGGGGTTGGGGTCGGCCTAGGAAAGGTTGGAGGGAAGGGGTAAAGGAGGTTTTGTATGCGAGGGGCTTGGACTTCCAGCAGGCATGCGTGAGCGTGTTTGATAGGAGTGAATGGAGACAAATGGCTTTTAATACATTTGTGAAGGGATTCAGGGAAACCGGCAGGCCGGACTTGAGTCCTGGAGATGGGAAGTACAGTGTCTGCACTCTGAAGGAGGGGTGTTAATGTTGCAGTTTAAAAACTGTAGTGTAAAGCACCCTTCTGGCAAGACAGTGATGGAGTGAGTGATGGCGAAAGTTTTTCTTTTTCGGGCCACCCTGCCTTGGTGGGAATCGGCCAGTGTGATAAAATATATATATATATATATATATATATATATATATATATATATATATATATATATATATATATATATATATATATATATATATATATATTATAGACAGCAACCGCCCAGGGAGGTACTACCGTCCTGCCAAGTGAGTGTAAAACGAAAGCCTGTAATTGTTTTACATGATGGTAGGATTGCTGGTGTCTTTTTTTCTGTCTCATGAACATGCAAGATTTCAGGTATGTCTTGCTACTTCTACTTACACTTAGGTCACACTACACATACATGTACAATCACATATATACACACCCCTCTGGGTTTTCTTCTATTTTCTTTCTAGTTCTTATTCTTGTTTATTTCCTCTTATCTCCATGGGGAAGTGGAACAGAATTCTTCCTCCGTAAGCCATGCGTGTTGTAAGAGGCGACTAAAATGCCGGGAGCAAGGGGCTAGTAACCTCTTCTCCTGTATATATTACTAAATGTAAAAGGAGAAACTTTCGTTTTTCCTTTTGGGCCACCCCGCCTCGGTGGGATACGGCCGGTGTGTTGAAAGAGAAGATATATATATTATATATATGTATATATATATATATTATATATATGTATATATATATATATTATATATATGTATATATATATATATTATATATATGTATATATATATATATTATATATATGTATATATATATATATATACATATATATAATATATATATATATACATATATATATATATATATAGAGAGAGAGAGAGAGAGAGAGAGAGAGAGAGAGATAGAGAGAGATTTTAATGGCGCTTTCGACCGACCATGGCACCGAAGACTCTTTGCAGAACAGGAAGCACTAGGAGTAATCCTCAGTGGAGGTTACTCAACAAGACATTCAATCGGTGCCATTGTTCCTCAGAAAAGTGTCCTTGGGCCATTGTTAGGTAATGTCTACTACAATGACCATCTTCAACTCATCCCAGAAACCCAGACAAATGCAGACGACTGTACTCTGACATTTACTTATACGGAAAAGGAAATACAAGCTGCTCTTAGTTACATCAGTCATCAGCTTACAGCTGTATATCAGCCTGGGAAAAACATAGGAACGCCATATTTGCTCTTGAGAAATTAGAAATGATGATGGTCTCTAGACACTATGATGGTAATGCTGGAGCAGTGGTAAGAATGAATGGGAAAGTGTTGGTACCCGGTGATGAGAATGATATTCTATGTGTGAAATTTGAAAAAATCATGTAGTAAATCTTGAAAACTAGGCAGCCAAGACGCTAATAGCTGGACTGTAGAGGCTGCAAAACTCTGTACGAGGCATAACTATGGAATATGTTCCACTTTCTTGGATTACCTAAACCCCGTCTCATCTACGATCTCTGAACAGAACAGAAAACAGAGCAACACCACTCATCTCTTGCTTGGACAGATCTGTCAATTCAAGAGAGACTTCAACACCGGAGGGATGTGTGTGGCCCTATTGTTATGAACAAAGCCAATGTTGTCAAAGTGCCACACTTGGCTCCACTTCGCAGACAGCGAGAAGGCAGCTTCTACACAAGTGCACACCCTGGCCGTATCTTTCTCAAGAACAAAATTTTATCTGAGATCATTCATTCCTAGAATGACTCGAGTCTAGAACATGTTCATACAACATAATAACATCTATGAAATAATGTGAGTTGACCAAATTTAACTGCTGGCACAGAGATAGTTCCAATTTCATACTATTCCTTATTTGTATATCTCATAACAATAAAATGACTTTCAAAAGGCTGAGGTTCGTAAACTCTCAACGAAACCCTGTAAAACCCTTTTGTAAATAGAGAGAGGGAGAGAGAGAGAGCTAGAGAGATTGAGCGATAGACAGAGAGAGAGAGAGAGGGAGAGGGGATAGAGAGAAGAAAATCAATGATAATGGGAGAGATAGGAAGAGTGATGGGGGAGGAGAAGGAGGAATGTGGGGGGGGAAGGGTAGAAGGCTACTGATGAGGAGGGTGCACCGTGTCAGGGGAGAAGGGGGGGGATGGGTCAGTGTATGTTGCTAGGGGTAGGATCTAGTAGTGGCCTGGTGGAGGCACCAGTAGGTAGGGAGGTGGCATCTGGTCGAGGGGCCAGACTGGAACGTGTCATATTAGCCTTGTTAGCTGTGTAAGGGAGCTGTTTGTTCCAGTAGTTCCCTCCTCCAGCAGCTGTGTCAGCCAGGCGTCTCAAGCCCTTCAGCCTGGCCGCCTTGATGCCGCTGCTGGGCTCTCGATCCGTGGAACTAGATACAAACCTTGTTATCTCCCCTAATCTCCTACTGTATGAACCATGCGCATTTAACTCTTCTTAATGAAGGACGTGGTTATAAAAAAACGTGGTGATAAAGCACGTGTTAATGATCACGTGGTGATATAACATGTGGTAATAAAATTCGTGATAAAACAAGTGATAATGAAATGCGTGGTGATAAAACATGTGTTAATGAAACGTGTGGTGATAAAACATGTGTTAATGAAACGTGTGGTGATAAAACATGTGATAATATAACACGTATGGATAAGAGATTCTCTGGACTTCCTTACATTACCACTCATACTCTTTGCACTCTGTCAGCTCCCTCTCAGCACCATGTCAACACTGTGTCAGCACAGTATCAGTTCTTTCTCATTAGTGTCAGCAACTTGTCAGTACTGTGTTATCACCATGTCGACACTGTGTTAGCAATGAATCAGGACAGTGTCAGCTCCTTGTCAGTCTCTTGTCATTAGTGTGTCAATATGTGTCAGAATATGTTCAGAACCATATCAGCACGGTATCAACACCTTGTTAGTTCTGCGTCTGAACCATGTCAGCATCATGTCAGCTCCGTGGTGTCATCACTGTCCCATCACATTGTCAGAAGCGGGTCAGCTCTTGATGTCAGTAATCTCCATCAATTACATGTGTCATCTGCACCAGCTCTTTGAATGAGCTAGCTACCTGTATCAGCTCTGTGTGTTAAACCTCTGCTTCGGTCCATTATCAGCTCTTTGTACCCCCAGTATACGCTTCTTGCCCCAACTTCTATATTTACTCGCCAAACATTACCAGCTTCCGTCGTTTTGAAAGCTAACTTTCCTGCTCCT
Organism: Cherax quadricarinatus; assembly: GCF_038502225.1. Taxonomy (NCBI): domain Eukaryota; kingdom Metazoa; phylum Arthropoda; class Malacostraca; order Decapoda; family Parastacidae; genus Cherax; species Cherax quadricarinatus. The sequence goes on along the minus strand of NW_027197257.1, from coordinate 40,880 downwards.
ATAACACTGTATTGAATATGTCTACAACACTTCCATACCCTCCTCTAAGGATAAGTTTGCAACACTACAAGATCCTCCTTTTCTAAGGATGAGTCTACACCTCCATATCCTCATACTCTAAAATTAATGCTACACCTCTTCATATTGTCCTACTTTAAGAATGTGCGTACACCACTTCGATGTACTGTTAGTTTAAGTTTTATTTTCATCACTTATATATTTTTCTACAATAAGAATGTCTAAGAATGAAAAGAAAAAAAGAGTTTTCTGACAGCGCTTTGACTCGACTCTGTGTTTTGCTTCTGTGTCCCCATGTTATTGGTATTCACTTCTTAAACAATCTGTCCCTTTCGCTCTATATAGTTTTTATTCAAGTTCTTGTCTTCTCTAGTTTTCTTATCTTTCAGAGTTGTTAGATACAGTTCCTTTAGTCTCTCGCTGGACAACCGTCAATTAGGAACTAATCTGGGTGTAAGTATTTTCGAGGTTCTGTAAGTAGTTGTAAATGTTGGGGCTCCATGCTAATGCAACGTATTCGAAGCTGAGCTTGATTAAGCTGTATTTAGAGTGCAAAGGGATCCTATACTGAAATGCTTGTAGGCATTCGGCTAGCTTTGCACTGGCTGTTGTTGTCACACACAGTAGAACCCCGTATCCTCTGATTCAGTATCTGTGATTTAAGTTATTCACTGTTTACTGTGGCCCAATAATAATGGCTCCAAAGAGCAAAAGTCGAGAAGCTGACAATTCTTCAAAGCCTAAGAGAAGTAGTGAAGTGCTTCCCATCAGTGAAAAAGTCAAAATTCTCCACTTATTGTGTATAATTTATCAATTAAAATGTTTAACAGGTATGTATAGGACTTGTGTATAGGGCTCACTACTATCCACAGGTTCGTATCCACTGCAGGTACTTGGAACTTGGCCCAGCGGATACGGGGGTGCCACTATAATTCTTTTTCCTTCAATATGTTTGATGTCATATGTTACAACCAAAACTTTTAATGTCTCTCCTCCCAGTCTGTATTCAGACTCCGCTCTTCCTTCTCTTTCCCCGAACTGCACATCTTTGCACTTATTTATAATAAATTTTAACAGCAACTTGTTTGACTAGCCTTTAAATCTGTATAAATTTTCCCAGAGGCCGTCCAGTGTGCTTATTCTTGTCAATAGTTTCACATATATCAGGAATTTACTGGCTGTAGTACAAATGCTTGAGGGACCCCACTTGCTACCTTTGTCCGTCTTTACACATCCTCCAGTACAGTTTCTTTTATTTTACTTTCTTTTTATCTTTTATACTCTCATTGATCCATTGTAGGGCTTTCCTATTCACCTTTGCTTTCTCTTCTAGCTTGTGGATTTATCTTTGGTTGGGATTTATGTTTCCAGCTCCTATGCTTCCTGTCTCTTTTAAAGAATTCAGCAGAGTACTCAGAGACATATTCTTTCAAATTAGGGCAGCTCGAGTTGCCTGGTGCCACACCCGGTCGAAAGCATCAGCTATGTCCAGTGCTACTACGCAGCTGTCTTTGGATTCATCCAGTGACTCACTCTCTCTCTCTCTCTCTCTCTCTCTCTCTCTCTCTCTCTCTCTCTCTCTCTCTCTCTCTCTCTCTCTCTCTCTCTCTCTCTCTCTCTCTCTCTCTCTTTCTATGAGAAGGCTCATCATTGTTATCTCTCACTTTAATCGTGGTATAATCTGAGACATTTTTCTCTACCCGGTTGCCGTAAAGACTATTTGAGCACACTTGAGTGTCTTACATGGTCTGTTAAGTAGATTTTCCAGCTTGGCAGCTGTACAAATTAAACCTGACTAGGGCATATGTGTTTTAAAACTTGTCGAATTTCCGTAAACCTAGATCATTTTGGAAATTTTTTTCTCGTGTATTGCTAGATATTTTTTGAGAATTAACATTACACACAATTTTGAAACAAACACTCTACCTTAAAAAATCTCAGGTAAACTTGATAAATTAACGTTGTATAAGTAAACTTACCTGTCTTCTGTAGCTTAAATTTCATTGGCATTACGGTATTTGATATCAGTGAGATATATTAATTTCACGTTGTTGTGAGTGATCAATCCAACATTTAGAAAAAGAAACACGCTAGACATACTCGGTGGGTGCAGCCATTTTTGTTTTAAGCTAAGTTTTTAAATGTTAATAATAACATTCCTCAAACACTGTTCCCTGCCACCGTTGACAAACAGCGCCATCATCTCACAGCGGTAAACTTTGCAGTCTTCTTAATCAGTTAATTGTTAAATAGTTAATATGAGATTGCGGAAGGAATGTTATAACTAGAGACTCGAGGAAATACGACCCTCCACCAACACTTGTTGTTAACATTCATCATTCTCAATTATAGTTACATAAATTTCTTGTGTTCCTGTAGTGAGAAAAACATATAAACATTAAAAAGATTAAAAGATAATACAGTGAGAATATTTTACCATGTTTTGTTGTCATGTGAGTATGTCTGCAGGTTAGTACATAGTATGTGCTCACTATGTACTTACACAGTATGTCCTCACAAGGTACTTACACAGTATGTCCTCACAATGTACTTGCACAGTATGTCCTCACAAGGTACTTACACAGTATGTCCTCACAGTGCACTTACACAGTATGTCCTCACAAGGTACTTACACAGTATGTCCTCACAAGGTACTTACACAGTATGTCCTCACAGTGCACTTACACAGTATGTCCTCACAAGGTACTTACACAGTATGTCCTCACAGTGCACTTACACAGTATGTCCTCACAAGGTACTTACACAGTATGTCCTCACAGTGCACTTACACAGTATGTCCTCACAAGGTACTTACACAGTATGTCCTCACAATGTACTTACACAGTATGTCCTCACAAGGTACTTACACAGTATGTCCTCACAAGGTACTTACACAGTATGTCCTCACAATGTACTTGCACAGTATGTCCTCACAAGGTACTTACACAGTATGTCCTCACAGTGCACTTACACAGTATGTCCTCACAAGGTACTTACACAGTATGTCCTCACAGTGCACTTACACAGTATGTCCTCACAAGGTACTTACACAGTATGTGCTCACTATGTACTTACACAGTATGTCCTCACAAGGTACTTACACAGTATGTCCTCACAGTGTACTTGCATAGTATGTCCTCACAAGGTACTTACACAGTATGTCCTCACAGTGCACTTACACAGTATGTCCTCACAAGGTACTTACACAGTATGTCCTCACAATGTACTTACACAGTATGTCCTCACAAGGTACTTACACAGTATGTCCTCACAATGTACTTACACAGTATGTCCTCATAATGTACTTACACAGTATGTCCTTAAAATGTACTTACACAGTATGTCCTCACAATGTACTTACACAGTATGTCCTCACAAGATACTTACACAGTATGTCCTCACAAGGTACTTACACAGTATGTCCTCACAATGTACTTACACAGTATGTCCTCATAATGTACTTACACAGTATGTCCTTAAAATGTACTTACACAGTATGTCCTCACAATGTACTTACACAGCATGTCTTCACAATGTACATTCAGAGTATGTTTGTACAGTGTACTGCCATAGCTTGTTCATACAAGAGTACTTCCAGACAATGTTATTACAATGTACTACTTGACATGTTGTCACAATAAACCTACAGATAATGTCCACACAATGTACTTTCAGAGCATCTTTGCACAATGTATATTTAAAGTATATCCATGCAAGGTACATTGAGTACACTAGTATCTGGTGTTACCAGAGCGAAGAGGAGAGAGAAGGAGAGAGAGAGAGAGAGAGAGAGAGAGACAGACAGACAGACAGAGGGGGAGTGGCAGGGAGACTCACAAAGCGACAGAGATACAGGGACAAAGACGGCCAACAAACAGCAACTACACTCTGGCTGTATCATTCTCATGAACATCACTTCATGACTCAAGAAATCGTAATGACACGATTCCAAATAAACCATACCCCCGGCCGGGATTGAACCCGCGGTCATAGAGTCTCAAAACTCCAGCCCGTCGCGTTAGCCACTAGACCAGCTAGCCACAATAAGATTCATCAAACTAGGTATATTTCTACACCATACGAAGGTTAGCACGGGCTGGAGTTTTGAGACTCTATGACCGCGTGTTCAATCCCGGCCGGGGTATGGTTTGTTTGCAATCGTGTCATTACGATTTCTTGAGTCATGTTGACGGCAGTGAAGGGACTTGAGCTAGAGTTCGTCACGGCCACGCTAGCTGGAGATTCGTCTGTAAAAACTTGCATTTGTGGTCACAGTGGTGCCTGTGCTAACCTTCCTATGGTGTAGAAATATACCTAGTAGGATGAATCTCATTGTGGCTAGCTGGTCTAGTGACTAACGCGACGGGCTGGAGTTTTGAGACTCTATGACCGCGGGTTCAATCCCGGCCGGGGGTATGGTTTAACATCACTTCATCTGAGATCATTTATTCCTGAAAGGAATCGAGTCTTGAACATGTTCGTACAGCACAACAACACCGATGATATATATTCAGTTGACCAAATGAAATCTCCGTCTCACGGTTGGCTCCATCTCCATCCTTTTCCCTATTTGCATCTATTGATACCAGGGATGTGCCAAAGTATCGGTAATGGTATTGGCTGGTCTAGGACATTTTTGCGGTATCTGAACTCCGTATCTCTTGAAAAAAGAGGCAAATACCAGCCGATACTTTTAAAATTATAGTATTATACGTGTACTAAAATTATCAGAATTAACACTCATGACGACTGTGAGGGTTACTCACATACACGTGTAGCACACACACACACACACACACACAACTAGGTGAGTACACACACACAAACACACACACACACACATACACACATACACACACACACACACACACACACACACACACACACACACACACACACACACACACATTTGCTGGACCAGGTGTCCAGTCTGTCCAGGACTTCAAAGAGACCTGGACAGACTGGACACCTGGTCCAGCAAATGGCTTCTCGAATTTAATCCTGCCAAATGCAAAGTCATGAAGATAGGGGAAGGGCACAGAAGGCCACAGACAGAGTATAGGCTAGGTGGCCAAAGACTGCAAACCTCACTCAATGAGAAAGATCTTGGGGTGAGTATAACACCGAGCATGTCCACGGAAGCACACATCAATCAGATAACTGCTGCAGCATATGGACGCCTGGCAAACCTGAGAACAGCATTCCGATACCTTAGTAAGGAATCATTCAAGACACTGTACACCGTGTATGTCAGGCCCATACTGGAGTATGCATCACCTGTTTGGAACCCGCACTTGATAAAGCACGTCAAGAAACTAGAGAAAGTACAAAGGTTTGCGACAAGGTTAGTTCCAGAGCTAAGGGGAATGTCCTATGAAGAAAGATTAAGGGAAATCGGCCTGACGACACTGGAGGACAGGAGGGTCAGGGGAGACATGATAACGACATATAAAATACTGCGTGGAATAGACAAGGTGGACAAAGACAGGATGTTCCAGGGAGGGGACACAGAAACAAGAGGCCACAATTGGAAGTTGAAGACACAAATGAGTCAGAGAGATAGTAGGAAGTATTTCTTCAGTCATAGAGTTGTAAGGCAGTGGAATAGCCTAGAAAATGACGTAGTGGAGGCAGGAACCATACACAGTTTTAAGACGAGGTTTGATAAAGCTCATGGAGCGGGGAGAGAGAGGGCCCAGTAGCAACCGGTGAAGAGGCGGGGCCAGGAGCTAAGACTCGACCCCTGCAACCACAAATAGGTGAGTACACACACAGACATACATACACACACACACACATACATACACACACACATACACACACACACACACACACACACACAAGATCTTCAACACATCATTTGAAACTGGACAACTCCCTGAGGTATGGAAGATGGCAAATGTAGTCCCAATTTTTAAAAAGGGAGACAGACATGAGGCACTAAACTACAGACCTTTATCACTAACGTGTATAGTATGCAAGGTCATGGAGAAGATCATCAGGAGGAGAGTGGTGGAGCACCTGGAAAGAAACAAGTGTATAATTGACAACCAGCATGGTTTCAGGGAAGGAAAATCCTGTGTCACAAACCTACTAGAGTTTTATGACAAGGTGACAGAAGTAAGACAAGAGAGAGAGGGGTGGATCGACTGCATTTTTTTGGACTGCAAAAAGGCCTTCGACACAGTTCCTCACAAGAGGTTACTGAAAAAGCTAGAAGATCAGGCACACATAACAGGAAAGGCACTGCAATGGATCAGAGAATACCTGACAGGGAGGCAACAACGAGTCATGGTACGTGACGAGGTGTCAGAGTGGGCGCTTGTGACAAGCGGGGTTCCACAGGGGTCAGTCCTAGGACCTGTGCTGTTCTTGGTATATGTGAACGACATAACGGAAGGGATAGACTCAGAAGTGTCCTTGTTTGCAGATGATGTGAAGTTAATGAGAAGAATCAAATCGGATGAGGATCAGGCAGGACTACAAAGAGACCTGGACAGGCTACAAGCCTGGTCCAGAAACTGGCTCCTTGAGTTTAACCCTGCCAAATGCAAAGTCATGAAGATTGGGGAAGGGCAAAGAAGACCGCAGACACAATATAGTTTAGATGGCCAAAGACTGCAAACCTCACTCAAGGAAAAAGATCTGGGGGTGAGTATAACACCGAGCATATCATGAGAGTCGCAGCGAGACCCTCCCAGGAAATATGATAAGCATTAAATTTATTTAATAAAAGACGTGGCGGAGGTAAGGAATTGCAGAAGGAATTTAGGGATGGATGAAGAGCGTGACGTGCAAAGATACAAAGAGCAGACTGAGTACAACTTTACCGATGTATAAGTTAAAACAAAAAGCCGAGAATAAGGAATATCATTTTGCATAAGATGTTCATTCTCATTAAATGTCTCGTTGTGAAAAGGATTAAATGCCTGCAATAAAAGTCAAAGATAGGAAGGCCAACTGTGGAATGTAATTTCGGTTTTTGCAAGCAGATACAAACAGGGGAACTAGATGAGGAACATTTGCAGCTGCCATCGATTTCTCTCCACAGCATCTGATATTCCACTGCAATAAAGCATTATCAGTAACTAATAAGACAACGGTAACAGAAAGCACACGGTGGCTTTGGACTAGAACGGTTAGAAAAGCTGATGTGTAAAAATAGCGGTAAGTTAAAAATACGCGATTTGTGGATAACCATAGAAAAAAGAGGTTGGACAGGGGCAGGTGCACGAACAGGTGCAGGAGGAGGTGGGTCGGTGTCCAATGCAGGTTTTGACTTCATGATAATAGCCGAAGCATGATGCAAGAGGCGTAGAAGATGTAGAGAGTAGACATTGGCAGCTACCAAAATAGGTGGGAACATAAAAGGGGTAGTGATATCCTGGGAGGAAGGAATCTGGGTGGGTACAAGGATGGGATAATGGGAGAATGTGCGGGTTGGATTGTTTACCGCAACTATCACAGACACAGGAGAAGGCAAGGCGCGAGACACCAACTTAGGCAAGGTTAAGTATGGGGGCAACAGTAGACTGGTAAGGTCAAGAGAGGCCTGAGCTTGCTACCATCTGCAGCTCATAAGACTGCCATCCCCACGAGCCCCTTTGAGGCGGGGTAGATGGCAGACCAGAGGCCTAGCTTCTCCCTACGAGCCCCGTGAGGGCGGGGAATGTGGCTAGGCCTGGGGACACTTGGTCCCAAAGATGAGGAGGTACTGTACCTCCTCCCATGGGAGACTTTAGTCTCGAGACACTCCCCAGATAGGGAGCCAAGGCCGGGTCACCACTACTTGGAAAAGACCCGGGCCGGGAGAATACCGGCGAATAAAAAAAAAAAAAAAAAAAAAAGTAGACTGGTAGGGAGTTTTGGCGACTGGAGAAGTCTTGGGGCTTTGAGGGGGGAGACCGCCAAGTCTGAGCCTAGATACACCAAAAAATCGAAAAATATGAAAAATGAGTTAATCTTACCGAAAAATAGAGCAAAGATCTGGCAACATTTTGGTGTGCGTCTCGTCTCTGTACGATAATTACATAAAAAGCTATCGTAATTATAACACTGGTAACTACGTCATCAGCGCGGCCCAGCTAACGTCATAACAATACCACGTGCTCCAGCGCGACTCGCTTCATAAAACAGTATCACAGGTATTTTTTTCCTTTTTTTTGGTGTATTTTTGAGCTAGATCTTCTAAATAGTAACTGGCAACCATCAGGTTAGCTGTGAGAAGGAGCTGCTCACACCATATCAAGTCAGTGCCAACTGGAAGTCTGAAGAGAGAGGGGGTGTGTCACTTTGTCTGACAGCTGACTACCCTTGGGACGTTACTTTTCGCCTTTCATTGTATACATTTTTGGTACACAATGCCTGCAAAGAAGAAACAGTTTGCCTATAACATTAGCAGGAAGAGGAGAAGGAACATAGAAGCAATGATAAGGGCTAAACAAGCAAAGAGAGCAGCGGCAGCAGCTGCTGTGGTTGGTGACGCCGCCACGATGCTAGTACCACCACCCTCCTCTCAAGACCTGTCCTTGTTCACTGCTACTGAACTATTGGATATTTCATGTTCAGAAACAAGGAAGACAAAATATAGGAGCATCACCTTTGCCCAACAGGTGATAAATCCTGGTGTTTCTACCAGAAAGCAGTAGCAGCAAACCTTCCCCCACCATCTCACACCAAGAGGAAAGTGCACTTCCAACTTGAACTTGCATACATGGAGGAGGTGCATAATGTCTACAAAGACCTAACATCAGATGAAATGATGCAGCGTTGTATAAAAGGCAGAACGCAAAACTCTAATGAAAGTGCATCACCGCATATGGTCTTACAGCAATAAAGCCAAATATCAAACCAAGAGGCATGCTGATTTCGCAGTCAGCCATGCTGTTGCTGACTACAATAGTGGATATGTGAGGAGCTGTCTGGACATAGCACTGGGCTACGGACGTTCAGCAGTGACTCAAGCACAACTTGAATTAATGGAGAAGCACATGAGGGAAAAACGGAACCGAGGTGGAAAGAAGAGGAAAAGGGAGGTGGACACGTCCTACGAGCCTGGAGGACATTAGATAATCATGTGTCCACCAACATCCAGTCAAAGGTACGTAATTATTAGTGTTTTTTTGGTATATTTTTATATTGTTATGTGTATAAATATCATATATGGACGCAATTACATGTATCTGTACATAATCACTGGGAATAATCACTGGGAATAGGATTTTGAGAATTCATTTCTTTCTTTTCAGATTGATTGGGATGGATTGTTATGATTGGCCGGCCACCAGAGAACTTCAGGATAAAGGGATCTTCATGGAACTTCAGGAATAATGTCTATATAACCAGTTCTACTCTCAATAAACGTATAAAGGCACTATGAGTATTTTTACCCACTGTATAGTAATGTTCAATGTATTTGTTGATTTTTTTCAAAAGTGCATTTATTTGTATTTTTCTGAGGTAAAACCATTATTTATGAACCGATCATTCTGAATTTTACAAAAGTTATTCAGGGGAGCCTGTTTGACTTTGTAATGGAGTTGTCTTGGGTAATAATACCTTCAGTTTTGCATAAATTGATGTAAAGTGCAAAAAAAAAATTAAAATCAAGTCAAGACATAATAATATTTTTTTTGGGTACCATAAAACATGTTATTACATTATTTAACCCCTCAAGGAAGGTTCCTTGATGTTGGTGAGGGGCTCTTGATTTAGGGAATTGAATCTGTGCTCCAGTTCCCCGAATTAAGCCTGAATGCCTTCCACATCCCCCCCCAGGCGCTGTATAATCCTCCGGGTTTAGCGCTTCCCCCTTGATTATAATAATAATAATACATTATTTAAAAATGTTAGATGGTCAATTTGGCATTACTATATCATTTGTGATTATCACCAATGATTTCGAGATTGCCAATATTGATTTTTTTTTTGCTATGAGTGTTGCCATGTCCAATTTTTCACATTTTTATTTTTTATAACTTTATTTTTTGGACGATCTCTAGATGCAACTTTAACCACATGAGGTTCAATATGCCTAAAGTCTCTGGTAAAAAAAATCAACGAAATCGAGCAAAGGAAAAAAAAAAAAAAAAGGGCCCTTCCCCCCTTGAGGTTTTTGAGGACAAGTGAAGAGCCCAGCCTAAAAGATGGTGGATAAACAAGGGAAATCGAAGAGGACGTGGTAATAAGAATGGGAGAAGGGGGAGGAACGTCAGAGACGAGGATTTCATCAGTGTTGGACAAACAGGTGACTGCGGGGAAGCGCACATGGACCTGTGGATGCTGGGCTTCTTTATATACTTGTCTCATTACAATCCAATAATGACGAACCTTTTCTAGTGGTAATAAGATATCTTTTCGTTTTACATTGTATTCCATACTGCACCGTGTAACTTTATTATATGAAGCAACTGTAAAGCGAAAAGAAATCGTATATCCTACTTCTTGTCCAAGAATACCCTCGATCTGGCCAATAGTGCTGATACGGCATGGAAACCACCTTTCATCCTACCCAGTACACCAGAATGATAGCTCCCGAATGAGAGGGCTCAGCCAACAAGGCGAATTACCAGAAACGCCGGGAGTCGAAACCTTTGGCTGCCACCTCCAGGAGACGATAGGCAGCCTCCAAGAATACTTCCGTCATAAAAAGACATGCGAGGTCGCCCACCGAGGCCTAAGAGAGCAGCCTCGCTTTCATTCTAATTCCTAAAGCAAACTGCACTACCACCGATAACGATCCCTTACCCCACTACCTAGGAGATGACATTCACAAGCTGGAAATATTTCAAAGCATGAGACCGAATGGTGAGAGGAACGGACGAGATGAGGGATGTTTAGATTAGATCCGAAGAGACAAGAAATCTAATTCCTAGGATCAAAGAACTCCTTCGTCAAGCTAAAAGACATTCCCTTCCCTCACCCTTCAAAGAGATTCTCCTGAGAATAAGATTTTTTCATGTTGTTTTCCGTTGTTTAACTTTGATTTATTGCGTTTATTCCATTTCTCATATTTTGTCTCGTGTATGATTTCTATGTCATGATTATGAATTTATCATCAATTTCATTGCTTTGAAAGTTTATGGTAATTTTGTTATCCTTTAATAATATATATTTCCTACTATTTATTTTTTTCATCTTGGATTTTGTAACTAATTATGGGGGGATTGAAAACATAAAATAACTAAGTCTATGGTAAACAAATCTCTTGCATATGGTGTAAAACGTTTCTAGCAGACAGATCACTACTTGTGGCTTTGCTAGGTCAAAGTATAACTCATTGAGTAATAATTAGATACATCTTTTCAGTGAAGTTCTCAGAGATACAACGTAGAAGGTAAAATTAATCAAAATATTAATAATAACACCATTTACAAAGTACACATATTAACACATCATAGTTGCTCCTGTTGACTTATTCTGGCTTAAAACATAAACATAACTTCAAAGAAAGATATAAAGTATCATCAGGGATGCTCTAAGAATCCAAACACAAATATGGTAAGGGATGGAAATGTTATACCAGCATCCCAGTAACAAACGCAATTTGCCCCAAACGCTCTTGAACCTGTGTACTGGCACACAGCAGCAACTCTAATAGATATGACATGGCTCTAACATCACTTACCGGCAGTCTTAATTAAGAATGCATAGGTGAATGTATGCGTACAGCCAATATGTGTGTGTGTGTGTGTGAGAGAGAGAGAGAGAGAGAGAGAGAGAGAGACAGGCAGAGACAGAAAGAGAGAGAGTTAGAGAGAGAGAGATGGGGATGGATGGAGGGATGGGTAGGACTCTGTGGATCATTGTTCTCCCATAAACCCTCAGTAAATCACAACGGCATTGTCTTGCACATTACACCAGCAATAAATAAATTTATAGTACGTTATTAACTCCATTCTATGCGTTTAATTTTAGTACTGTAAATAATAATATTATTTCACTATTTACGTAAACATATGTTTTATGTAATTACAATTACAAAAGTACATAATTTTTACATGAAACGTTAATACACAATGAAAACTTTAAAGAACATGAAAAATACGTTGTCTAGCCATTGTCCAACCAGGAAGAATGTTTTTCATGGCACCATTACCCTCCAGTAGGTGATTAATCAGGTTTCATGCAAGGTTTGTACCCGAAAACATGTCCTAACATTCCACTAGACCCTGTGAAAGCATCGATGATAAGCTCATAATTATTTTTATGAAGAATTAAGCTTGGGTCTTCCTCAAATAACCACAGCCATATTTCGTACAACCTGACTGACTGACTTTGGTCCCCCGGTGTTGTCCTGGTCCGGGTATTTTCCAGTTGGTGAAAATACCCGGTTGTATTTTCACCAGTTGGTGAAAATACTACTTAAAATACATGAAGTATAAGAAAGACTGTATATAGTAAATATACGTTTCTCTGGTTGACACGAGAAGTAAAAAATATACGCGCATTAGATAAATACGCACAGTAGATAAATAGAGCTTTCTCTGAATCATTAACAGTTAATCAAAATTCGTAAAATTATAAAAGTCTTGGCAAGAGTGTAATTAAAATATTTCTTATTAAATATTGTAGAAGATTCCTCGAATGCAGATCATTAATAGGTAGAATTTATTATAACCTTAAATTTTATATACATATGTACATATCAAACTAAATACTGAAGAGGAAACAACAATGGTGTTCAGTTCCTGGAACTACAAATATGTAAACACTCCAAACTTACGCATATCGATGCACATATGCACGTATGTAAATATACATATATAAAAATATAGAGACAGCTGAATTACAGAATAGTGAAATATGAAGAGAAAGTAAAGAAATTTTTAATAGGTCTAATAAGAAAAAACTAACACCTGACTGGATAGTACCTTGAGTCTCAAAAATGTGCGGATAAGTCATGTTATCCACTTTTTAGGAGTTCAATTCAGCAATCAACATATGTGCATTTTTGTGCGAACTGTTTTCTTATGCGCTGCAGATTTAGCAAAAGCTGTTGATACAGACTACCCGAGTTAATATCTCAGGCACACCAGTGTCTCATGCAAAAAAAATCCGCATAACTGTGAAGTGACATTCCTAACTGTAGAAAAGCAATGTCAGCTCACTTGAAATGACGAAGTATTACGCTTCCTTAACTCTCAGTACCTCATTCATGATGGACTTCCGGTGCTCATCCACTTAGATCACCCCGCGAACATACTCAACCCGCGTTTCTGCAGAAAGATTGGCCAATTATGCTGACAGGAAACGAAAGTCTAGTTCGCTGGGCTGGCCTGGATAAAAGTACCCTAGGTACCTGAAGAAGCTTCTTTAGTCTTGTCGTTCCCCAGTCCAAATGAGTAAATTCCGGTTTTCTGGCTAATCTTAAGTCACGCCTTCTCTCGATGTCCTCTGAGATGTAACTGACGAGTTAGCGTTTGTTAACTGATTTTATTCGAATTTGAATAGCTAGCTCTCTAACTAATAGTACATTAAATCTAATCCTACCTATTTTAGGATCTAAAACTGTGTTAATATTATCAATGGTTAGTTACTACCGTTTGTAACTACGTAAACCTTCCTAGAAAGGTAAATAATTATTATGTACAGTTGCTAACTGTGTGTTAAGGGCTCGTAAAGCTTATAAACTATGAAACGTTTCGTGGAATAGGTTTCCCAATATAGAAGCATAGAAAACAGCACGTATCTTGTTTATGCTTTCAAAAAGTGACATGGAACACCCTATAAAGTAAAGACTGGTTTCATTGATAGTTGTTGTTGTTGTAAATTTATTGAAAGAAAGCATGAGAGTATAATACTATCACATTCACACAGAGAATTATAGCTTCCTAAAAGGTAAACAAGTTGATTTAGCGTCTGCACTTTCATGTTTATCAAATTTGCTAAGTTATTATGAGAGAATTACAAAAGTTGTGCAAGAAAGAAATGGATGGGCAGATTGCATTTACCCTGACATTTAGAAAAGTTTTGATAGGGTTCCCCATGAAATAATTATTTGGAAACTAAAAAATATTGATGGAGTTAAAGATAAATAATCACAATGGATGAAAGACTTTTAGGAGGGTGCTAGAGAAATCATTTTTTTATAATTTTGGTCCAATTTCAATGAATTTTTTACAGTGATTTAAGCAGCATTTGAAACCAACAAACTGTTTGTAGTGACTTTTCGCCATAAAAGACAGAAAAAAATAAATAGTGCCCTATTCTATAGGGCATAAAACACTCCTTTTTCTACAATATTGGTAAGATGTATATTGATCAAGTTGGCATCAGATGAAAGATAAGGTCTAGATAATCATGGTACTAACCCCGTTTGAGCAAAATGTCAATAGATTGCATAATAAAAAATATTGAGTTTTATTATTTTTTAAGATTTTTTTTTTTTTGGAGGGGGGGAGAAAAAAAATCACTAAAAACAAAGCGGCAAAAAATATCGCAAATCGCCTTTACGTGCTAGTAGAACCATCATTACTCAATAATGTGTGCAAAAATCGTTACACTCCTATAAACACTTTTCTTTAATAATGGAAAATATTGTCAATATCTTATTCCCGAGTTACACATACATTATGTTTTCTGTAAAAACTCTACGGTCATGGCGCGCCACATTTCAGTAAGTTGCTCGCCTCAATACATGTTGACAGCCCTCAGGTGACTGAGTTCTTATCTCTTCCTGAATTTGAATGGAGTCCTCAGAGAAGTTACAATGTAGTGTATTTAGAATGAAACAATCCTAAAAATCGTAATTTTTTAGGGGATAAAAAACACGAATTGCCATCATGTCTTTTTGATGACAGCAAGAACAAAAAAAAAATACATTTTTTGGAAACACATACTTAGAAATATCATAGAAACAAGCTAATTACATCAACGTGCTGTCAGAATTATGCACTATTTTTCGATAGGAAAACATTTTTTCCATAATTTTTAAATTTTCCTTTTTTATCGCTCCTAAAAAAATCGCAGCCTCCTTTAAGAGGAAAATGCATACAGTTATAAAAGGAAAAATGACTAATAGTGATTCTAACATATATAAGTGATTTACCAGAAGGAATAAGAAATGAATAAATATGTTTCCAGAGGCTACAAAAATGTAAGATTAATGATGACAAATCAATGTAAATCCTTACAACAGGATCTGGATAATTTGAACACGTGGAATTTGATGTAGATAAATTCCATGTAATAGAAATGGCAGAAAGTGAAAGGACGCCACCAGAAGAATATAGCCTGAAAGGCAAAATGCAGAAAGTATGAGATAGAGAAAGGAATTTAGGAGTTATATCCGTGTTGCATTATTCCACACTGTCAAACTATGCAATGGTTTTCAAATATATGGAGAGCAAAATGTTAAAGTTGAACATAATTTATGTTAGACCAAAATTGTAATATGCAGCGGTTGTCTGTTGAGCACACCTTAGGAAATACACAAATGAGTTAAAAAAAAAACGTTTAAAGAAGGATTACATAATGGCTGTCAGATTTGAGCAGTATGAACTATGATGAACGAATTAAAACATTAAATTTTCCCATGTTTGTTGATAAGAGGTCGAGAGGAAACATGATACCAATTTACAAGGTCTTGTAAAGATTTGATAAAGAAGATTTCCTAGTAGCTGCAACAAGGATAACCGCTGCAAATTGTGTAAAAAGCGGAAAGCAAAATTTTTCCTGTGAAAATTAAAAAAAAATACATATATATATATATATATATATATATATATATATATATATATATATATATATATATATATATATATATATATATATATATATATATATATAAGGAACAGATTATTGAAGGGAAACGACGAGCATAGCTCTGCTCCTGCAGTTTCAAGCACACAGTGACACACTTATATCGTGATGCTTTGGCACCACAGCTTAAAGCGTTGTCCGAACTTTTCGTGTCACTAGGACGGTGCTAGAGCGACTCGGCAGTAATAGCGCGTGACAACGTTCAAAAGTCATCACACAAACGTAAGACGAGGTAACCAAAGGCAGTGGAATGAGGTGACGTCAAGAGTTTCTTTTCGAATGTAGCAGTAGTTGGTGTGGGCGTAGACTGGCGGGTATTGGGTGTTGTCTGGAGTAACTGCTTTATACCAGTTAATCATGTGGACAAGAGTAATATCAAAATTTATGAAATAATTGGAATAACATGCAGAGTGAAAGTTAATATTGCTTGTCAACAGTTTGAGAAGAGTGGATAATACAGTGTAGGCGTCATCTACAATGAATGCCGATCATAATTTTTAGTTCTGAGGAATGACTGCAGGAATCTAAGCTTCTGAAATGTACTTCCCTCCAGACGTATTATGCTCACTTAATGTAGTGCAATATGGTTAGCTGTCATCTTTTTATAGTGTGTGTGCCTTTAGCTACCTGTGAGTGATCACTCTATCATTCCTTTGTGAACGAGGCAACAGGTTAGGCTGACTGGCTGCGACCCCGACAATAGAGTAACTGTTAGGTGAAAGTTTTTCTTGCTACAAAGGCAGTGTGTAAATGTATCCGTAGGTGTTTCACAACTCCAAAAGCATACGAGACAGTACACAACAGTGTGTAAAAACAATCAAAGACATAAATGCAATCATAGACACAAAGGAAGATTCATAGCAGAAGCAGGGCTAAACACAGAGCACACACGCTTCTACTGTATGTACTCAGATCCGCAGACAGCACTCTTCTACACACACACACACACACACACACACACACACACACACACACACACACACACACACACACACACACACACACACACACACACACACACATACACAAGAAGGAAAGATAGGTCCCAAATCAGTATAAAAGCTAGGGGGAATAAATGATACAAACCTTCCTGAAAGTGAAGGTTATGAGGGAGAGCATACTGTAGGTACGAGCATTTCGCCCGAGATACACATCAACCTACAATAACCGTTGCAGGAAACGCGAGGCTGGCAAATTTAAAGGATGTGTTCAGGAGCTTCAACAAGCAAGCATTTAGGACCTTACACATGCTATTTGCCAAAGCGAACTTGGAGTATTCGGTGCTAGTACAAAACCCACATCTGTTAAAGCATGTAAAGCTGGAAAAAGTGCAAAGGTTTGCAATAAAGCTAGTCCCAGAAGTGTGGGGTATGAACTACGAGGACAGGTTTGAAGAGTAAAACTTGAGAACACTAGAGAACAAATGGACGAAAATATGATTTAGACGTGTAGAAGAGGAACTGAGTGTGGACAGGGAGACTCAGTGTGAGAGGCAGATGTCAGGTACACAAGGTCACAGCTGGAAGTTACAAGCACATATAAGTAACAGGGATATCAGGAAATACTTCTTTAACCTTAGAGTGGTCAGGAAGTAGAACGACTTAGACAGGAAAGTGGTAAAAAGAAAATCGAATTACGACCTTAAAGGTATGATAAGAGTACACGTAGCCAGGAGCGCGTTGAAACCATTAGCGGTTTGCAGAGAGGTGGAGCCAGGAGAAGAGATTAATCCCCTGCAACCTAATTTAGGTGACGACAATTAGGTGAGTACGCACACACACACACACACACACACACACACACACACACACACACACACACACACACACACACACACACACACACACATACACACACACACACACATGGCTCCCTGCCAGGATCCCCCCAACTCACAAACCCCACAGAATACAGAGTTGGAGAGGAAACTGAAGGTATGATACACCAACGCTGATGGTATAATGAATAAGGGGGACCAAAAACTAAAAACCTCACTCAAGGAAAAGGATCTTGGTGTTTATATAATACCGATCACATCTCCTAAGGCGCACACCAAGCAAATAACTGCTGCAGCATATGGGCGACTAGAGAACTTAAGAACAGCATTCCTAGATCTCAGTAAGGAGTCGTTCCTGACCCTGTATGCCGCATATATCAGGCCTATATTGGACTATGCAGCTCTAGTTTGGAACTCTCACCTTGACAAACACGTCAGGAAACTAGAGAAAATGGAAAGGTTCGCAACGAAACTAGTCGCCGAGTTAACGGGTATGTCTTACGAGGAGTGGTTAAGAGAACTCGACCTGACGACACTGGAGGACAGGAGGGACAGGGGAGGACGTGATAACGAAGTATAAAATTCTGAGAAGAATCGACAAGGTGGACAGACAGGATGTTCTCTAGAAGGTGAGGTAGTGGTGAGAGGAGCCATGCATAGCTTTAAGAGGTATGATAAACACACACACACACACACACACACACACACACACACACACACACACACACACACACACACACACACACACACACACACACACACACCATACTTCCAAGATTGGCTAATAGAAAAATGGAGTCATGGTCATGATATTTAAAGTCAGAAAAATATGAATGTATAAATAAGGAAAATTTGTCAGAATCTGCAACACAAAAAAAAGACGCCACAGTTATACATAGAGAATAAATAGATCCTAAAGGATACGCGAAAAAAAATCGTTAATGAAGTGATTAATGATTTCTGTAGTATACATAGGAAGTAGGTTGGTAAACAGGAAGCGCCCAGAGAAGGACTACCGTCCTGCCGAGAGTAATATGGAAATCTATAATTGTTTTGAATGATCACACCTCACTCTAAGCCTATATATACCATCTGTGTCCATGTACTGTTTGTAACGGCTTGACAAAGCTCCTGGAGAGCGAAACAATAAAATGTCACATTAGTTGCACTTGTGTCCTTTTACTTTACATATTGTCGGTAATTCTATCAAAATATATACTAACTGACTGAGAGTTAGAAACAGATGTGCTCAGTCTTCAACACTTGTCACAGTAAAGTAACACAAGATCAGTACAGTAACATACAAGAACAGTACAGCACAGTAACACACATCAGTACAGTAACACAAAAGATCAGTAAAATAACACAAAAGATCAGTACAGTACAGTACCACAGAAGATCAGTACAGTAGTAACACAGAAGATCAGTACAGTAACACAGAAGAGTACAATAACAGAAGAGTAAGCAAAGAAACACAGAAGAGTACAGTACAGTAACACAGAAGAGTACAACTCAGTAACATCACCCTGGCTACTGTCAGGGAGGCTGGAGTGGGAATAACATCACCGTGGTTACTGTCAGGGAAACTGGAATGGGAATAACATCACAGTGGCTACTGTCAGGGAGGGAGGAGTGGGAATAACATCACCGTGGTTACTGTCAGGGAAACTGGAGTGGGAATAACACCACCGTGGCTACTGTCAGGGAAGCTGGAGTGGGAATAACATCACCGTGGCTACTGTCAGGGAGGCTGGAGTGGGAATAACGCCACCGTGGCTACTGTCAGGGACGCTGGAGTGGGAATAACATCACCGTGGCTACTGTCAGGGAGGCTGGAGTGGGAATAACACCACCGTGGCTACTGTCAGGGAGGCTGGAGTGGGAATAACATCACCGTGGCTACTGTCAGGGAGGCTGGAGTGGGAATAACATCACCGTGGCTACTGTCAGGGAGGCTGGAGTGGGAATAACGCCACCGTGGCTACTGTCAGGGACGCTGGAGTGGGAATAACATCACCGTGGCTACTGTCAGGGAGGCTGGAGTGGGAATAACATCACCGTGGCTACTGTCAGGGAGGCTGGAGTGGGAATAACGCCACCGTGGCTACTGTCAGGGACGCTGGAGTGGGAATAACATCACCGTGGCTACTGTCAGGGAGGCTGGAGTGGGAATAAGACCACAATAGCTACTGTTGAGGTCGACGCTTTTGAATCCAAATCATGAATCCAAATCTTGAATTATGAATTGTAATAATAATAATAACAATAAAATTATTTGCGACCACTGTCAGCCTCAGAGTTATCTCTGAGTTACCAGACCTTGCCACGTGCAGGCCAGTGTTACCAGACCTTGCCACGTGGAGGCCAGTGGTTCGTCTTTAAGGTCCCCCCCCTCGCCTTCCCCAGGTTCATGTGTCCAGGAATCCATCCGTGGGCCCCCGGATGTCTCCCCTTTCTCATTTCCCTAAGGTCAGCCTCGCCTCTCTCTCTCTCTCTCTCTCTGCCTTCCAGCCTCAGCCTTCACCAGGTTCATGTGTCCAGGAATCCATCCGTTCGCTCCCGGATGTCTTCCCTTCCCCACTTACCCAAGGTCAGCCTCAACCACAACCTTCCCCAAGTTCATGAATCCAGGAATCCATCCGTTCGC
The DNA here is from genome assembly GCF_038502225.1 of Cherax quadricarinatus. Lineage (NCBI taxonomy): Eukaryota > Metazoa > Arthropoda > Malacostraca > Decapoda > Parastacidae > Cherax > Cherax quadricarinatus. The sequence continues at coordinate 20,676 of NW_027197257.1, read as the reverse complement.
TCCCGGATGTCTTCCCTTCCCCACTTACCTAAGGTCGGCGGTGCCTTCCCCGTATCAGTGTCTCCAGGAGTCTGCTTGTGTCACCTGAGTGGACTCCCTTCCCCACTTCCTCTGAGTCAGCGGTATTCTTGCTTTCCTTAGGATCATGTATCCAGGAATCCATCCGCTCGCTCCGGATGTCTCCCCTTCCCCACTTACCCAAGGTCAGCCTCAACTTCATGTATTCATGCCTTCCCCAGGTTCATGTATCCAGGAATCCATCTGCTCGCTCCGGATGTCTCCCCTTCCCCACTTACCCAAGGTCAGCCTCAACTGCATGTATTCTTGCCTTCCCCAGGTTCATGTATCCAGGAATCCATCCGTCTACCGCCGGATGTCTCCCCTTCCCCACTTACACAAGGTCAGCCTCAACCACAACCTTCCCCAAGTTTATGAATCCAGGAATCCATCCGCTCGCTCCCGGATGTCTTCCCTTCCCCACTTACCTAAGGTCGGCGGTGCCTTCCCCGGATCAGTGTCTCCAGGAGTCCACTTGTGTCACCTGAGTGGACTCCCTTCCCCACTTCCTCTGAGTCAGCGGTATTCTTGCTTTCCTTACGATCATGTATCCAGGAATCCATCCGTCTACCGCCGGATGTCTCCCCTTCCCCACTTTCCCAAGGTCAGCCTCAACTTCATGTATTCTTGCCTTCCCCAGGTTCATGTATCCAGGAATCCATCCGTCTACCGCCGGATGTCTCCCCTTCCCCACTTACCCAAGGTCAGCCTCAACTGCATGTATTCATGCCTTCCCCAGGATCATGTATCCAGGAATCCTTCTGTCTACCGCCGGATATCTTTTTTTCCCCACTTACCCAAGGTCAGCCTCAACTTCCTTCCCCGGATCAGTGTCTCCAGGAGTCCACTTGTGTCACCTGAGTGGACTCCCTTCCCCACTTCCTCTGAGTCAGTGGTATTCTTGCTTTCCTTACGATCATGTATCCAGGAATCCATCCGTTCGCTCCGGATGTCTCCCCTTCCCCACTTACCCAAGGTCAGCCTCAACTTCACGTATTCATGCCTTCCCCAGGTTCATGTATCCAGGAATCCATCCGCTCGCTCCGGATGTCTCCCCTTCCCCACTTACACAAGGTCAGCCTCAACCACAACCTTCCCCAAGTTTATGAATCCAGGAATCCATCCGCTCGCTCCGAATGTCTTCCCTTCCCCACTTACCTAAGGTCGGCGGTGCCTTCCCCGGATCAGTGTCTCCAGGAGTCTACTTGTGTCACCTGAGTGGACTCCCTTCCCCACTTCCCCAGAGTCAGCGGTGCCTTCCCCGGATCAGTGTCTCCAGGAGTCCACTTATGTCACCTCAGGTGGACTCCCTTCCCCACTTCCCCAGAGTCAGCGGTTGCCACCTTCAGTGACCTCGCTGCATGGAAACTTGGTCTTGTCTAGCTGGTCTACGGTAGAGACTGTCCAGGTGGGTGGAATTACTGGAGGTGACACACACAGAAAACTGCGTCCAGTAATTACACCCACCAAGACAGCCGCGACCGTAGGTCAGCTAGACGCCACCAAGCGGCCTCACAGTTCCGCCACCTCCGAGAGGCTAATTAACGTAAATTTTGGAAATCCTTTTATATTACAGTATGAATTTAGTCTAAGTACGAGATTTTCTTGTTTATTTATCAGTTTAAAAGTATTTGTAAGTGTTTTATTTTATGTAGATGAATGTCCAAGTGTTGAAGAACTTTTCCACCTCCATCAAAACTGTATTAAATATTACACTGTTTTCATTTTTATTTATTTATTGGTCATTTTCATATGACATTGAAAGACTAACAAGCGCACAAACATACACATATATATGTATTTTTACGTACATTTATACGCTGGTTTACGGTATTTTGACGACATTCTTCGTCACACGGCTGTTATAGCCATATATAAAAGTACATAATATTAATTTAAATGAGGGGAACCGAAAAAGTAAATTATCTCACAAACTAATTTTATTAATAAAATCGGAACCTTCTACTAACCTTGACCTCAGTTCTACTAACCTTAACCTCAGTTCTACTAACCTTAACCTCAGTTCTACTAACCTTAACCTCAGTTCTACTAACCTACCTCAACAGATTGCTTCCTCTGAGGAAAACACATCAGGACTAAAAGTTTAAAGATCGCCACTGAAGATTGATGATGCCTTTCCTAATTTCTACATGTAAGTCAAGAACAATGCTTAACGCGCCTCTGGAATAGTAGGCATTTAAATTCCAATCAAGAAAAAGTAAGACGAGTCCAGTTTGGGTTAAGAACCCCTCACCAGTGTCAAGGGTTAGGTTAGGTAAGGTTCGTCAGGAAACAGGACAAGTGTTTCCTGACGCGGGTCTTCGATGATGATCCGCTGTTGGAGCTTTTGGTCATCTGACCGAGGCCTTCCGCTGGCTTACCGGTCCACCCCCTTTAAATATTATGGTAGTGTCATGGGAAAATAATGTAATAATGTAAAGTAATTGTAAACCATTTTGAGAAGAATAGTTGTGGTACAGCAGCTATCCATTCCATTAAATATACCAACTGTTTTAGTAGGATACACAGTAAAATTTCAATGTCGATGAGAGGAGCCTTTTAACAGTTGTCACACAGAAAGAAAATTTGGAATGGGATTTGTATTATTGCATATAGGGCAGGCAAATAGTCCCAAGAATCTTGCCCGGGATACAACACATCAGCACTGAAAATTTGAAGCCAGACGAATATGGTGTTCTCAAGCAATAAACGGAAAATTTGAAAAAAGTAAATTTAAATGTTTGAGAATGTTCCGATCTTGAGTCTCCCTTCGTTAAACTTAAAAACAGCGGTGGGCACAGCTAACCAAAAAGTTAGCTTCGCTAACCGCTAATCCTCTAACTAAAAAATTAGCTCAGCTAACGCTAAACCGCTAACTTTTTCACTGTATGTGCATGACAGTACTTTGTTAGTGTCAAGTGAAGACTCACGAAATGCAGCTAAAGTAATAACACTGGAAATTGAATCCTGAAGCAAATGGTGGGATGCTAGATGTTAAGTGAATGTGTTAGGAATGTTGAGTCGTGGAAAATTATTGCTTGGGGTGATATGATAATTAGTGTGGGAGACACTGTTGTGGAAGGTACAGTGGGAAAGTTTGAAGTGCTTGATGTAAATAATAATGTGGAAGCTTTACCTCACCTCAGCAACACAGCAAGCATGTCAGTATACAAGAACAGTAAAGTAATGCAGAAAAACGGTACGGCAACACGCAAGGAATGCAAAATGGAACTCTGTGAACCATTAACTAATATTTTTAATTTATCTCTTCAAACAGGTGTAGTGTCTCATATGTGGAAGATGGCTAATGTAATTCCTATTTTTAAAACAGGGGACAAGTCGTTACCGTCAAATTACCGCCCAATAAGCCTGACCTCAATTGTAGGCAAATTACTAGAGTCAATTATAGCTGAGATTATAAGAAGCCATCTCGATAAGCATAGCTTGATTAATGATACTCAGCATGGATTCACAAGAGGCCGGTCTTGTCTAACTAATTTATTAACTTTCTTCAGTAAAGCTTTTGAGGCTGTTGACCACGATAAAGAATTTGATATTATTTACTTAGATTTTAGTAAGGCTTTTGATAAGAGTTCCGCACCATAGACTGTTAAAGAAAGTGATAGCTCATGGCATTGGGGGAAAAGTGCTCTCGTGGATCGAGTCATGGCTCACAGACAGGAAGCAGAGAGTGTCCATAAATGGGGTTAAATCCGAGTGGGGATCTGTAACAAGTGGCGTTCCACAGGGATCAGTCTTGGGCCCGTTGTTGTTTATAATATATATCAATGATCTTGATGAGGGAATTACTAGTGATATGAGCAAATTCGCCGATGACACAAAGATAGGTAGGATAATTGATTCAAACGTAGATGTTATGGAACTTCAGGAGGATTTAAACAAACTCTATTCTTGGTCAGAAAAGTGGCAGATGCAGTTCAATGTAGATAAATGCAAGGTTCTGAAGCTTGGGAGTGCCCATAACCCTAGTACTTATAAGTTAAATGATGTAGAACTTAGCCATACAGATTGCGAAAAGGACTTGGAGGTTATGGTGAGCAGCAACCTTAAACCAAGACAGCAATGCCTAAGCATACGTAATAAGGCAAATAGATTACTGGGATTTATATCAAGAAGTGTAAGCAACAGAAGTCCAGAGGTCATACTGCAGCTTTATACATCATTAGTAAGGCCTCGCCTTGATTATGCAGCTCAGTTCTGGTCTCCATATTACAGAATGGACATAAATTCGTTAGAAAACATTCAGCGTAGGATGACTAAATTAATACATAGCATTAGAAATCTTCCTTATGAAGAAAGATTGAAGACTCTTAAGTTACATCCACTTGTTAGACGAAGAATGAGGGGAGACCTGATCGAAGTGTATAAGTGGAAGATAGGTATTAATAAAGGGGATATTAATAAGGTCTTGAGGATGTCTCTCCAAGAGAGAACCCGCAGTAATGGATTTAAATTAGATAAGTTTAGATTTAGAAAGGACATAGGAAAGTATTGGTTTGGAAATAGGGTAGTAGATGAGTGGAACAGTCTACCTAGTTGGGTTATTGAGGCTGGGACTTTGGGTAGTTTCAAATTTAGGTAGGGTAAGTACATGATTGGGAGGGGTTGGATTTGAGTGGGACTTTCACATCAGAGCTTATTTCTTGGGTGGCATTGAAAATTGGGTTGGGCAAATGTTTTGTTAGTGGGATGAATTGTAAAGGACCTGCCTTGTATGGGCCAACAGGCCTCCTGCAGTGTTCCTCCTTTCTTATGTTCTTATGTTAACAGTGGAGTAACTTAAATACACAGGAAAATTACTACTGTAACATGCAAGGACTGCATACTAACACATAAATATTAGTGTTTGTGTATTGCCTGTTGATTATACCAAGGAATGAATATGTCAAGATTGTGATTGATCGAGTGACGGAAAACACAAAAAATAACTAATGAAGAACTGTCTAGAAAAGTACCTCATAATAACAATAGAACAACACAAAACTGTACAGTACAGTAACACACAAGAACAAAACTGTAACACATAAGGAAAATACAGTAACATACAGCAGAACAGTACAGCAGTACATAAATATCACATAAATATCACACAATAGCATCGCTATTGGGCCGTGCGGACGTGCTGCGCAGTAGCTCCTGATTGAGTTGGCATTTGCGCAGTGTTGACTTGTACTTGGCTCTGTGAAGACCTGTTTGCGCGCTCTCTAGAATTGAAGCAAGATGCCCTCCATCGAGCAACTTTACCAACAGCTTAAGGAAGAATTGAGGTTGGCGAATTTGGAAATTCGGCGATTGACCGAGGAAAACAAGAAGATTCGTAGTAATCCTCCTGTGTTGAGTCCTCAGGTCAAGAAGGGAAACTGGTCAGTGGCTGGACAGCAGGGAAAGAAGTTGACGATCAAGAAGACGAATGGAAAGGTAGAAACGATGAAGAGGAAAGAGACTGCCGTGGAAACTGTTGTGGAAACATCCAATACATTCTCAGTGCTACCGGACGAATGTGAGTTGACTACTGGGAACGACACGACGAAAGACATTAAGGAAGGTAAGAATATTGTTGTTGTTGGGGATAGCCAAGTTAGGTATATGGATAGGGCGTTCTGCTTGAAGGACAGGAGTAGGAGACAGAGAGTTTGCTTTCCTGGGGCTGGGATGGAGGATATTGTTAGCCGTCTGGATGACATCATGAGAGGTAATGGGAGCAATCCTATTATCTGTCTCAGTGCTGGAGGCAACGATGTTGGCAGACGTAGGAGTGAGGACCTGATTAGCAGGTATAGGTCAGCAATAGAAATAATTAGAAGTAAGGGTGGGAACCCTCTCATATGTGGTATTTTGCCAAGGAGGGGAGTTGGAAGTGAATGGTTGTCCAGGGCAATTGGTGTCAATTGCTGGCTGGACAAATACTGTAAGGAAAATGCGGTAACATTCATTGACAACTGGGACCTCTTCTATGGCAGAAATGACATGTATGCTAGGGCTGGGGTTCACTTATCTAGGTGTGGGGTGGGAGCACTGGCAACTGCAGTGGAGGGAGCAGTTAGGACTTTAAACTAGGAATAGTTAGTGGTATGGGTTTTGGCAGGAAAACAGTGAAGTCCCAGTGTAGTAATATTACGAGTTCTAGGGGAACTAGTAATAATAAGAACGAGATAGATATTGAAAAGCCAGGGACCTTGGGTGATAAGGACAGTAATAGGTTTAGTAGAAAAATAGAAATGAGCAGGAAGGGTAAAGAGAAAGGAGAGTCTTTCAATGTTTATTATGCTAATTGCCGTAGTGCTAGGAATAAGATGGACGAGTTGAGATTAGTTGCTAGTGTAGGTAACATTGATGTATTTGCCTTAACTGAGACGTGGTTTAATTCAAAAAGTCGGGACATGCCTGCGGAATGTCATATTCAGGGTTTTAAATTGTTCCAAGAAGATAGAAGTATTGGGAGGGGGGGTGGGGTGGCATTGTATGTCCGAGATCGCTTGAACTGTTGCATAAAAACGGGTATTAAGTCTGAAGTAACACATACAGAGTCTGTTTGGATAGAATTTTCAGAGGGGCATGAAAAACTGATTTTAGGAGTGATATACCGTCCCCCTAACTTAGATAGGGACCAAGGGAAACTACTATGGGAGGAAATTGTTAAGGCCACAAGGCACGATAATGTAGTAATTCTAGGAGACTTTAACTTTAGTCATGTTGATTGGAATTTCTTGACTGGGAATTTAGAATCGTACGACTTCTTAGAAGTATTTCAGGATTGTTTTTTGAAGCAGTTTGTGACAGAACCTACAAGGGGAAATAACCTGCTTGACTTAGTTATGGCAAACAATGAATCCCTTGTTAATAATTTAGAAATTTCAGAGGAACTGGGTGCTAGCGACCACAAATCAATTACATTTAGCATTGAATGGAAGTACGATAGTAGCGATAACTCAGTAACAGTCCCAGATTTTCGCTTAGCAGATTACGATGGGCTTAGAGAACACTTATCATCTGTTGACTGGGGTAACGAAGAGAGCTATCAATATGACAGTTTTCTGAACACTATACATGCTGCTCAAAGAGCGTTTATCCCATATAAAGAAATTAGATCAAATAGAAATGACCCAAAATGGATGAATAATAGGCTCAAATATCTACTAGGGCATAAGAAAGGAATTTATAGGCGTATCAAAAGAGGTGAGGGTCATCTTATGAATCAGTATATTGACATTAAGAGGGACATTAAAAAGGGGATAAGAAAAGCTAAAAGGGACTATGAAATTAAAGTTGCTAGGGATTCTAAAACTAACCCAAAAAGTTTTTTCCAGGTCTATAGAACAAAAGTTAGAGATAAGATAGGTCCCCTTAAAAATAACTATGGGCACCTTACTGACAATGAGAATGAAATGTGCTTGATTTTAAATAATTATTTTCTCTCAGTTTTTACACAGGAAGACACTAACAATATTCCAGTAATTAATTTTTACAGTGGGCTAGAAGAAGATAAATTATGTAACATCACAGTCACTAGTGAGATGGTTGTGAGGCAGATAGACAGACTGAAGCAAAATAAGTCGCCGGGTCCTGATGAGGTTTTTTCAAGAGTTCTTAAGGAATGCAAAATGGAACTCTGTGAACCATTAACTAATATTTTTAATTTATCTCTTCAAACAGGTGTAGTGTCTGATATGTGGAAGATGGCTAATGTAACTCCTATTTTTAAAACAGGGGACAAGTCGTTACCGTCAAATTACCGCCCAATAAGCCTGACCTCAATTGTAGGCAAATTACTAGAGTCAATTATAGCTGAGATTATAAGAAGCCATCTCGATAAGCATAGCTTGATTAATGATACTCAGCATGGATTCACAAGAGGCCGGTCTTGTCTAACTAATTTATTAACTTTCTTCAGTAAAGCTTTTGAGGCTGTTGACCACAATAAAGAATTTGATATTATTTACTTAGATTTTAGTAAGGCTTTTGATAGAGTTCCGCACCATAGACTGTTAAAGAAAGTGGCAGCTCATGGCATTGGGGGAAAAGTGCTCTCGTGGATCGAGTCATGGCTCACTGACAGGAAGCAGAGAGTGTCCATAAATGGGGTTAAATCCGAGTGGGGATCTGTAACAAGTGGCGTTCCACAGGGATCAGTCTTGGGCCCGTTGTTGTTTATAATATATATCAATGATCTTGATGAGGGAATTACTAGTGATATGAGCAAATTCGCCGATGACACAAAGATAGGTAGGATAATTGATTCAAACGTAGATGTTAGGGAACTTCAGGAGGATTTAAACAAACTCTATTCTTGGTCAGAAAAGTGGCAGATGCAGTTCAATGTAGATAAATGCAAGGTTCTGAAGCTTGGGAGTGCCCATAACCCTAGTACTTATAAATTAAATGATGTAGAACTTAGCCATACAGATTGCGAAAAGGACTTGGGGGTTATGGTAAGCAGCAACCTTAAACCAAGACAGCAATGCCTAAGCGTACGTAATAAGGCAAATAGATTACTGGGATTTATATCAAGAAGTGTAAGCAACAGAAGTCCAGAGGTCATACTGCAGCTTTATACATCATTAGTAAGGCCTCACCTTGATTATGCAGCTCAGTTCTGGTCTCCGTATTACAAAATGGACATAAATTCGTTAGAAAACATTCAGCGTAGGATGACTAAATTAATACATAGCATCAGAAATCTTCCTTATGAAGAAAGATTGAAGACTCTTAAGTTACATTCACTTGTTAGACGAAGAATGAGGGGAGACCTGATCGAAGTGTATAAGTGGAAGATAGGTATTAATAAAGGGGATATTAATAAGGTCTTGAGGATGTCTCTCCAAGAGAGAACGCGCAGTAATGGATTTAAATTAGATAAGTTTAGATTTAGAAAGGACATAGGAAAGTATTGGTTTGGAAATAGGGTAGTTGATGAGTGGAACAGTCTACCTAGTTGGGTTATTGAGGCTGGGACTTTGGGTAGTTTCAAATCTAGGTTGGATAAGTACATGAGTGGGATGGGTTGGATTTGAGTGGGACTTTCACATCAGAGCTTATTTCTTGGGTGGCATTGAAAATTGGGTTGGGTAAATGTTTTGTTAGTGGGATGAATTGTAAAGGACCTGCCTAGTATGGGCCAGCAGGCCTCCTGCAGTGTTCCTCCTTTCTTATGTTCTTATGTAAGAACAATACAATAAAATAAGGGAAGAGTAGAGCAAGATGTTGCAACCCCTGAATGGGTTACAATGATTATTATGTATATATGTAATGTATATTACCTTTTCATATAATTTTATATTGCTTATATTTGCGATAATAGCTAAATCGTAAATGTATGACTTTATATTATTATTTGACTGTTATATTCTTATTTGACTTATGTTGTTAGGATGTACATAATATGTGCTCAGTTCAAGTCTTGATTGTCAAACTACTGTAATTATCGCTTGTCGCTCGTTATACTGCCGGCTTCTGAGCTGCAGTTGTCCACGTAGCTATCACGTGATCGAGGGGGGGGGGTGTCCTCACCTCTCGTGAAGTAGTCAGTCTGCTCGAGACTCGCTTGCTGGTTGGACAGATTGTCTGTCTCATTATTCTTGTTAGTTCTGTAGAACTTTGTTCACAGAACATTGTATAGACTTTGTGATTTTCGACGTTGTACTGAGGTTGTGTGTCACATAGACACTCTGAACATCTCAGGTCCTTAGCTATAGCTTCTGATCTAATCTTGTACTGGTTTCTGTGTATTGTCACAGTCGCGTTTTTCCTATGCTAAACATAGATTCAGTAGTATGGGAGTTTTGTAACTTTTGTGGAGGATCTGCTGATGGTCCCTACTTAGTGTCGTTGTATTATTCCCCAGTTCCTGATTCTGTGTCGCAGTCGCTTGATATTGCATTGCTATTGGGCTTAGCATTCTTTGTTGTTCAAGCAGACTGTTCGGGTTGCCAGTCGGTCAAGAAGTTAGTTTATTTGAGGACTTTGTCAGTCACTTGTTTAAGTCTTATTCGAGTCTTGAGACATAGCTAACTACTTAAGAGCACTTAAACGCATACACACAATTACTTGTACATATTTGTAATATCTTATTAAATGTTAATGTACCTGATGGTACTTAAGAATTATAAATGTGATATGTGCTTTCAGCACAATAATATTGAACTCGAGAGATTGATTTTATTTTGATTGCTGTGATTTAATTTACTTTGATAATATACCTCTAGACTTAATAAATTTATTAAATTTTAATTTCTCTAGTTAGTAGCCTACCAGTTGTAATCCTAAAGCACTATTGAACCATACTGAATTCTAATGGATAATTGGACAAGGATACTGACTACTTGTTACGAAAACCCAGTAACAGGCTGGATGCTAGAAGGGCAGTCCTTTCTAGTATTCACTGGAGATCTCTAAGCTTTTAGAATCGCGTTTTTTGTAACACAAGATAACAGTAATACATAAAACAGCAATATTGAAGACATTAAGACAGAGTTGTACTGGCCAGGTTGTAACATCAACATCAACAATCACTTTTGTCGAGAGGTTGACTCTCCCAGTTTGTACATCTTATTTTCTTTCTTTTTTATTGTGTTTGTGAATATTTTTCTCAATATAGTGAAGTTGAGAGAAGTGAAGACGGGAAAAATTAAAAATTATGTAATAATTCACAAGAATGTTTTCTTGCTATATCCAGTACAAGACTCTCTCAACTGTTACTTCCTTATATCTTCATATTTATCATTAAGGATATCTAGAAAATACTATGTAACAGCATTCTACATCCCGATTATTCAGAATTCTATTAAAATATATAATATAATTTAAATACAAACTGGAAATCACATATCACTACACATCACTGAAAACACTGCAAAATCACAGTCATTACTCTAAATCACAAATCATTACTGCAAATCACAAAACACCGCAAACCATAGATCATAACTATTGTTATCAAGTAGGAGGTAATTTATCTCGAATTTTTAATAGTCTGGTGAACCAGCAGGTCCCTCAGACTTACACTCTAATATACTATAGAGCAGATACACTTATAAGGAGAGGTGTGGTCTCATGATGTCTGTGTGAGAAAGTACACATATGTGCATGAGAATGTTTGCACACATGTGAGTGACACAGGGGTTGGATATTAAGTATTATACGTGTGCTGGGCAAATTGTGTTTATATATATTCTAGAGGTCTGGTCTCAGACGGGGCCTCGGGGGCGTTGACCCCCGAAATTCTCTCCATGTATATTATCCACAGTGGAACGAGAAAATTGTGTGTGTGTGTGTGTGTGTGTGTGTGTGTGTGTGTGTGTACTCACCTAGTTGTACTCACCTAGTTGAGGTTGCGGGGGTCGAGTCCGAGCTCCTGGCCCCGCCTCTTCACTGATCGCTACTAGGTCACTCTCCCTGAGCCGTGAGCTTTATCATACCTCTGCTTAAAGCTATGTATGGATCCTGCCTCCACTACATCGCTTCCCAAACTATTCCACTTACTGACTACTCTGTGGCTGAAGAAATACTTCCTAACATCCCTGTGATTCATCTGTGTCTTCAGCTTCCAACTGTGCCCCCTTGTTACTGTGTCCAATCTCTGGAACATCCTGTCTTTGTCCACCTTGTCAATTCCTCTCAGTATTTTGTATGTCGTTATCATGTCCCCCCTATCTCTCCTGTCCTCCAGTGTCGTCAGGTTGATTTCCCTTAACCTCTCCTCGTAGGACATACCTCTTAGCTCTGGGACTAGTCTTGTTGCAAACCTTTGCACTTTCTCTAGTTTCTTCACGTGCTTGGCTAGGTGTGGGTTCCAAACTGGTGCCGCATACTCCAATATGGGCCTAACGTACACGGTGTACAGGGTCCTGAATGATTCCTTATTAAGATGTCGGAATGCTGTTCTGAGGTTTGCTAGGCGCCCATATGCTGCAGCAGTTATTTGGTTGATGTGCGCTTCAGGAGATGTGCCTGGTGTTATACTCACCCCAAGATCTTTTTCCTTGAGTGAGGTTTGAAGTCTCTGACCCCCTAGACTGTACTCCGTCTGCGGCCTTCTTTGCCCTTCCCCAATCTTCATGACTTTGCACTTGGTGGGATTGAACTCCAGGAGCCAATTGCTGGACCAGGTCTGCAGCCTGTCCAGATCCCTTTGTAGTTCTGCCTGGTCTTCGATCGAGTGAATTCTTCTCATCAACTTCACGTCATCTGCAAACAGGGACACCTCAGAGTCTATTCCTTCCGTCATGTCGTTCACAAATACCAGAAACAGCACTGGTCCTAGGACTGACCCCTGCGGGACCCCGCTGGTCACAGGTGCCCACTCTGACACCTCGCCACGTACCATGACTCGCTGCTGTCTTCCTGACAAGTATTCCCTGATCCATTGTAGTGCCTTCCCTGTTATCCCTGCTTGGTCCTCCAGTTTTTGCACCAATCTCTTGTGTGGAACTGTGTCAAACGCCTTCTTGCAGTCCAAGAAAATGCAATCCACCCACCCCTCTCTCTCTTGTCTTACTGCTGTCACCATGTGTGTGTGTGTGTGTGTGTGTGTGTGTGTGTGTGTGTGTGTGTGTGTGTGTGTGTGTGTGTGTGTGTGTGTGTGTGTGTGTGTGTACTTTGTGTACTTTGTGTACTTGCGTGTTTACTTGTGGACATTTCAGTGACTTGCATATATATAAAAAGACGAACTCCACAAAAAAGGAAACTGATGACATTTTTGTAGCAGATTTCTTGGTGGGAAGACAGAGTCACATACGGACACAAATATAAACAATAATTGTAAACAAAACAAAAATAATGAACAGCTTTTGTCCCAGTGTTTGTTTCTGGTACAGTTTACAACTGCTGGACACAGTCTTATATACAACTGCAAAATATTGTTTAAGTGGGAGACACTGTTGTGGAAGATGTAGGAAAGTACAGGATTCAATAAAGAACTTATCCACACACACACACACACACACACACACACACACACACACACACACACACACACACATATATATATATATATATACATATATATGTGTGTGTGTGTGTGTGTGTGTGTGTGTGTGTGTGTGTGTGTGTGTGTGTGTGTGTGTGTGTGTGTGTGTGTGTGTGCGCGCGCTTGTGATTGCATTCATATTAGTGTAAGAGGTTGATGAGTGTTTTTTATACATGTTTGTGTGTGCGTGCAGTTGCGTTGTTTTGTGCGTGTATGAATGATGGTGACCACGCAGGCTGCCGTTGCACAAATATGCAAATGAGAGTGAAAATAAGAGTGTGTGTAAGCTTTTTAGGTACAGATACACATAAATACTTACACAAATGATCATGCAAAGTAACATATGCGTAAATTACCCAGGATAACCTAAAAAGTCAGACAAAGTGATATATTTCCATTGTTCGCGGCGCTTGTAACTCACTGCGCGTCTTGCACATATATACGATAAATAACCAAATGAAAATAAGAAGTTCAACACTTATTACAGTTCTCGTGGAGGTGGACAAACACACTAACAAACAAACACTCATAAACACACACAAAAACATTCACAAACACACTTGACCTGCTAATTAAGTAAAAAATCTTATATTTAATGTAGAAAAATTGTATAATATAAATAGAACTTCCAAAATTTCACTGAGTGGCCAGGCCTTGGTGGGGGAACTGGACGGTAGCTTGGCTGCGTCTGGCTGACCTACGGTCTAGACTGTCTTGGTGGGTGTATTTACAGGACGCAGTTTCTGTGTGTCCCCTCCTGTAATTCCACCCACCTGGACAGTCTCTACCGTAGACCAGCTAAACAAGGCCTCGTTCTCATCTGGCTAGATCACGGAGGGTGGCTGAGCTGACTTCGGGATACATAACCTGGGGAAGGCTGAGGCTGGAAGATATCCTAAGGGAAGTGAGGAAGGGGAGACATCCGGGGGCCCACGGATGGATTCCTGGACACATGGACCTGGGAAAGGCAAGCATACCTTGGGGAAGTGGGGAAGGGGGAATATCTGTGGCGGACAGATGGACTTCTGGACTCCTGGACCTGGGAAAGAAGGAGATACTGGTTGCTAAGGCAGACCCTGGGAAAGTGGGGAAGGGAGAACATCTGAGGGGACACGGATGGACTCCTGGACACATGGACCTGGGAAAGGCGAGAGCACCTTGGGGAAGTGGGGAAGGGGGGAATATCTGAGGCGGACTCCTGGGAAAGAAGGAGATACTGGTTGCTAAGGCAGACCCTGGGAAAGTGGGGAAGGGAGAACATCTGAGGGGACACGGATGGACTCCTGGACACATGGACCTGGGAAAGGCGAGAGCACCTTGGGGAAGTGGGGAAGGGGGGGAATATCTGAGGCGGACTCCTGGGAAAGAAGGAGATACTGGTTGCTAAGGCAGACCCTGGGAAAGTGGGGAAGGGAGAACATCTGAGGGGACACGGATGGACTCCTGGACACATGGACCTGGGAAAGGCGAGAGCACCTTGGGGAAGTGGGGAAGGGGGAGGGGGGAATATCTGAGGCGGACTCCTGGGAAAGAAGGAGATACTGGTTGCTAAGGCAGACCCTGGGAAAGTGGGGAAGGGAGAACATCTGAGGGGACACGGATGGACTCCTGGACACATGGACCTGGGAAAGGCGAGAGCACCTTGGGGAAGTGGGGAAGGGGGGGGCTGGAATATCTGAGGCGGACTCCTGGGAAAGAAGGAGATATTGGTTGCTAAGGCAGACCCTGGGAAAGTGGGGAAGGGAGAACATCTGAGGGGACACGGATGGACTCCTGGACACATGGACCTGGGAAAGGCGAGAGCACCTTGGGGAAGTGGGGAAGGGGGAGGGGGGAATATCTGAGGCGGACTCCTGGGAAAGAAGGAGATACTGGTTGCTAAGGCAGACCCTGGGAAAGTGGGGAAGGGAGAACATCTGAGGGGACACGGATGGACTCCTGGACACATGGACCTGGGAAAGGCGAGAGCACCTTGGGGAAGTGGGGAAGGGGGGGGGAATATCTGAGGCGGACTCCTGGGAAAGAAGGAGATACTGGTTGCTAAGGCAGACCCTGGGAAAGTGGGGAAGGGAGAACATCTGAGGGGACACGGATGGACTCCTGGACACATGGACCTGGGAAAGGCGAGAGCACCTTGGGGAAGTGGGGAAGGGGGGGGAAAAGGGGGGAATATCTGAGGCGGACTCCTGGGATAGAAGGAGATACTGGTTGCTAAGGCAGACCCTGGGAAAGTGGGGGAGGGAGAACATCTGAGGGGACACGGATGGACTCCTGGACACATGGACCTGGGAAAGGCGAGAGCACCTTGGGGAAGTGGGGAAGGGAAGGGGGGGGGAATATCTGAGGCGGACTCCTGGGAAAGAAGGAGATACTGGTTGCTAAGGCAGACCCTGGGAAAGTGGGGAAGGGAGAACATCTGAGGGGACACGGATGGACTCCTGGACACATGGACCTGGGAAAGGCGAGAGCACCTTGGGGAAGTGGGGAAGGGAAGGGGGGGGGAATATCTGAGGCGGACTCCTGGGAAAGAAGGAGATACTGGTTGCTAAGGCAGACCCTGGGAAAGTGGGGAAGGGAGAACATCTGAGGGGACACGGATGGACTCCTGGACACATGAACCTGGGAAAGGCGAGAGCACCTTGGGGAAGTGGGGAAGGGAAGGGGGGGAATATCTGAGGCGGACTCCTGAGAAAGAAGGAGATACTGGTTGCTAAGGCAGACCCTGGGAAAGTGGGGAAGGGAGAACATCTGAAGGGACACGGATGGACTCCTGGACACATGGACCTGGGAAAGGCGAGAGCACCTTGGGGAAGTGGGGAAGGGGGAGGGGGGAATATCTGAGGCGGACTCCTGGGAAAGAACATCCACAACATTCACAGTGTTACGCTAGAAACACTGTGAATGTTGTGGATGTTTCTAGCGTAACACTGTGGATGTTGTGGATGTTTCTAGCGTAACACTGTGGATGTTGTGGATGTTTCTAGTGTAACACTGTGAATGTTGTGGATGTTTCTAACGTAACACTGTGAATGTTGTGGATGTTTCTAGCGTAACACTGTGGATGTTGTGGATGTTTGTAGTGGAACACTGTGGATGTTGTGGATGTTTGTAGTGGAACAGTGTAACTTGCACATGGCAATAATTCACAAAATTTTGTCCTGGTTACCGTACACGAGCGTTGAAATTGAAATCCGTTGAAATTCAAAAAGCTTGAAATAGAAAAAGGACCAGAGACCCACTCAAAGGTCCCGAAGGTTCCAGATAGGGAAATTAGATAAAAAAAACAATTACGTATATGGAAAAACAACAGATTAACATATCTGGTAGGTCAAAAGAGAGACATCTACAGGAGAATAAATGAGGCAGAAGGGCACTTAAGAAATCAGTATATTCAATTAAAAAGAGAAACTTAAAAAACGGAATAAGAAAAGTCAAAAGACATTATGAAGTTAAAGTCGCAATGAACTCGAGGAATAACTAAAGGATTCTTTCATGTAAATAAGAGAAAGATTATGGACAAGACAGATCCACTTAAAAGTTGCTCAGGTTAACTGACTGAGTAAAGTAAAAGGACACAAGTGCAACTAATGTGACATTTTATTGTGGCAACGTTTCGCTCACCAGGAGCTTTGTCAAGCCGTTACAAACAGTACATAGACACAGAGGATATATATAGGCTTAGAGTGAGGTGCAATACTAGTGGTAGGACAATTAAATTGCACATGAGTAAATGGATATAAAAGCTAATTGCAAGTTAATTGTTCTACCATATTATATTACTACTACTACTACTACCACCTGCAATATTATATTACTACTACTACTACTACCACCTGCAATATTATATTACTACTACTACTACCACCTGCAATATTATATTACTACTACTACTACCACCTGCAATATTATATTACTACTACTACTACTACCACCTGCAATATTATATTACTACTACTACTACTACCACCTGCAATATTATATTACTACTACTACTACTACCACCTGCAATATTATATTACTACTACTACTACCACCTGCAATATTATATTACTACTACTACTACCACCTGCAATATTATATTACTACTACTACTACTACTACCACCTGCAATATTATATTACTACTACTACTACCACCTGCAATATTATATTACTACTACTACTACCACCTGCAATATTATATTACTACTACTACTACTACCACCTGCAATATTATATTACTACTACTACTACCACCTGCAATCACACATCACTCTAAGCCTATATATACCATCTGTGTCCATGTACTGTTTGTAACGGCTTGACAAAGCTCCTGGAGAGCGAAACAATAAAATGTCACAATAAAATTGCCACAATAAAATGTCACATTAGTTGCATTTGTGTCCTTTTACTTTACATATTGTCGGTAATTCTATCAAAATATATACTAACTGACTGAGAGTTAGAAACAGATGTGCTCAGTCTTCAACACTTGTCACAGTAAAGTAACACAAGATCAGTACAGTAACATACAAGAACAGTACAGCACAGTAACACACATCAGTACAGTAACACAAAAGATCAGTAAAGTAACACAAAAGATCAGTACAGTACAGTACCACAGAAGATCAGTATAGTAGTAACACAGAAGATCAGTACAGTAACACAGAAGATCAGTACAGTACAGTAACACAGAAGAGTACAATAACAGAAGAGTAAGCAAAGAAACACAGAAGAGTACAGTACAGTAACACAGAAGAGTACAACTCAGTAACACCACCGTGGCTACTGTCAGGGAGGCTGGAGTGGGAATAACGCCACCGTGGCTACTGTCACGGAGGTTGGAGTGGGAGTAACACTGTCAGGGACGCTGGAGTGGGAATAACATCACCGTGGCTACTGTCAGGGAGGCTGGAGTGGGAATAACATCACCGTGGCTACTGTCAGGGAGGCTGGAGTGGGAATAACGCCACCGTGGCTACTGTCAGGGACGCTGGAGTGGGAATAACATCACCGTGGCTACTGTCAGGGAGGCTGGAGTGGGAATAACATCACCGTGGCTACTGTCAGGGAGGCTGGAGTGGGAATAACATCACCGTGGCTACTGTCAGGGAGGCTGGAGTGGGAATAACGCCACCGTGGCTACTGTCAGGGAGGCTGGAGTGGGAATAACATCACCGTGGCTACTGTCAGGGACGCTGGAGTGGGAATAACATCACCGTGGCTACTGTCAGGGAAGCTGGAGTGGGAATAACATCACCGTGGCTACTGTCAGGGAGGCTGGAGTGGGAATAACATCACCGTGGCTACTGTCAGGGAGGCTGGAGTGGGAATAACATCACCGTGGCTACTGTCAGGGAGGCTGGAGTGGGAATAACATCACCGTGGCTACTGTCAGGGAGGCTGGAGTGGGAATAACATCACCGTGGCTACTGTCAGGGAGGCTGGAGTGGGAATAACATCACCGTGGCTACTGTCAGGGAGGCTGGAGTGGGAATAAGACCACAATAGCTACTGTTGAGGTCGACGCTTTTGAATCCAAATCATGAATCCAAATCTTGAATTATGAATTGTAATAATAATAATAACAATAAAATTATTTGCGACCACTGTCAGCCTCAGAGTTATCTCTGAGTTACCAGACCTTGCCACGTGGAGGCCAGTGTTACCAGACCTTGCCACGTGGAGGCCAGTGTTACCAGACCTTGCCACGTGGAGGCCAGTGTTACCAGACCTTGCCACGTGGAGGCCAGTGGTTCGTCTTTAAGGTCCCCCCCCCCTCGCCTTCCCCAGGTTCATGTGTCCAGGAATCCATCCGTGGGCCCCCGGATGTCTCCCCTTTCTCAGTTCCCTAAGGTCAGCCTCGCCTCTCTCTCTCTCTCTCTCTCTCTCTCTCTCTCTCTCTCTGCCTTCCAGCCTCAGCCTTCCCCAGGTTCATGTGTCCAGGAATCCATCCGTTCGCTCCCGGATGTCTTCCCTTCCCCACTTACCCAAGGTCAGCCTCAACCACAACCTTCCCCAAGTTTATGAATCCAGGAATCCATCCGCTCGCTTCCGGATGTCTTCCCTTCCCCACTTACCTAAGGTCGGCGGTGCCTTCCCCGGATCAGTGTCTCCAGGAGTCTACTTGTGTCACCTGAGTGGACTCCCTTCCCCACTTCCTCAGAGTCAGCGGTATTCTTGCTTTCCTTAGGATCATGTATCCAGGAATCCATCCGTCTACCGCCGGATGTCTCCCCTTCCCCACTTACACAAGGTCAGCCTCAACTTCACGTATTCATGCCTTCCCCAGGTTCATGTATCTAGGAATCCATCCGCTCGCTCCGGATGTCTCCCCTTCCCCACTTACCCAAGGTCAGCCTCAACTTCACGTATTCATGCCTTCCCCAGGTTCATGTATCCAGGAATCCATCCGCTCGCTCCGGATGTTTCCCCTTCCCCACTTACACAAGGTCAGCCTCAACTGCATGTATTCTTGCCTTGCTCAGGATCCTTCCCCAGGATTCCTTCCCCGGATGTGTCTCCAGGATCCAGGAATCCTTCCGTCTATTCCTTTCCGGATATCTTCCCGCCGGATTCCCCACTTACCCAAGGACAGCATGTATCCAGGAATTCCTTCCCCCTTCCCCACTTACACAAGGATCAGTGTCTCCAGGAGTCCACTTGTGTCACCTGAGTGGACTCCCTTCCCCACTTCCTCTGAGTCAGCGGTATTCTTGCTTTCCTTACGATCATGTATCCAGGAATCCATCCGTCTACCGCCGGATGTCTCGCCTTCCCCACTTTGCCAAGGTCAGCCTCAACTTCATGTATTCTTGCCTTCCCCAGGTTCATGTATCCAGGAATCCATCCGCTCGCTCCGGATGTCTCCCCTTCCCCACTTACACAAGGTCAGCCTCAACTGCATGTATTCATGCCTTCCCCAGGATCATGTATCCAGGAATCCTTCCGTCTACCGCCGGATATCTTCCCTTCCCCACTTACCCAAGGTCAGCCTCAACTTCCTTCCCCGGATCAGTGTCTCCAGGAGTCCACTTGTGTCACCTGAGTGGACTCCCTTCCCCACTTCCTCTGAGTCAGCGGTATTCTTGCTTTCCTTACGATCATGTATCCAGGAATCCATCCGTCTACCGCCGGATGTCTCCCCTTCCCCACTTTCCCAAGGTCAGCCTCAACTTCATGTATTCTTGCCTTCCCCAGGTTCATGTATCCAGGAATCCATCCGCTCGCTCCGGATGTCTCCCCTTCCCCACTTACACAAGGTCAGCCTCAACTGCATGTATTCATGCCTTCCCCAGGATCATGTATCCAGGAATCCTTCCGTCTACCGCCGGATATCTTCCCTTCCCCACTTACCCAAGGTCAGCCTCAACTTCCTTCCCCACTTACCTAAGGATCAGTGTCTCCAGGAGTCCACTTGTGTCACCTGAGTGGACTCCCTTCCCCACTTCCTCAGAGTCAGCGGTATTCTTGCTTTCCTTACGATCATGTATCCAGGAATCCATCCGTCTACCGCCGGATGTCTCCCCTTCCCCACTTTCCCAAGGTCAGCCTCAACTTCATGTATTCTTGCCTTCCCCAGGTTCATGTATCCAGGAATCCATCCGCTCGCTCCGGATGTCTCCCCTTCCCCACTTACCCAAGGTCAGCCTCAAC
>NW_027197256.1:42500-65276 GCF_038502225.1 Cherax quadricarinatus | reverse complement strand
AGCAAGAGGCCAGACCTGAGGAAACTGGTTCAGAGGAGGGGAGAGAGAAATTGAAGAAGTTGCCTACTACAAAGATTAAGGAAATCTGTGCAAAGTGGCTTGAAGTGCAAACCTTCATGGATGAAAATCACCCTCACACAGCTATTGCAAGCCGTGTTGGCAACCTGTACACTGACAATGTTGTGAAACACTTTAGGGAAGTCATAAAGGAACGAGAGGTATAGGCCACTATGGACAGATATGTTGTGCGAAAGAAGTCCAGTGACTCTGAAGCTGGTCCTAGTGGCATTAAAAGAAGAAGGGAAGTAACCCCAGAAAAGGACTCGACACCTCAAGTCTTAATGGAAGGGGATTCCCCTTCTAAACACTAACACACTCTCTCCCCTCCTCCCATCCCATCAATCATCACCAGATCTTCAATAAAAGTAAGTGTCATGTAATTGTGCATGCCTTTTTCAGTTTGTGTGTATTAAAATTAACATTTCATGTGGTAAAAAAATTTTTTTTTTCATACTTTTGGGTGTCTTGCACAGATTAATTTTATTTCCATTATTTCTTATGGGGAAAATTCATTCGCATACCGATCATTTCGCATAACAATGAGCCCTCTTGCACGGATTAAAATCGCTATGCGGGGGTCCACTGTATATATATATATATATAATATATATATATATATATATATATATATATATATATATATTTATTATTTCAACACACACGCCGTCTCCCACCGAGGTGGGGTGGCCCAAAAGGAAAAACGAAAGTTTCTCCTTTTACATTTAGTAATATATACAGGAGAAGAGGTTACTAGCCCCTTGCTCCCGGCATTTTAGTTGCCTCTTACAACACGCATGGCTTACGGAGGAAGAATTCTGTTCCACTTCCCCATGGAGATAAGAGGAAATAAACAAATCCTATATATATATATATATATATATATATATATATATATATATATATATATACACACACATTCATGCACATACACACACATGCATACATACATGTAAGGTTTACTACTATCCACGGTTTCATGTATCCATGGTTGGTCTTGGAATGTATCCCCCATGGATATGGGAGACTACTGTATTAGTAATTGTAATTTTCTATAATAATAATGATAATGTAATTAGCCAATACAGTGGCTCCCTAGTTAAACCTGGAGGGATTTTATCTAAGCCTTTATTCAGTGCTAGTGAACCTTCATTGATAGACAGGAAAAACAGTGAATCTTGTTAGTGGTTTAGGGGATCATAGCCCCAGTGGCCCAACCTCTGATATGGCTGATTTATGGCATAATTGTGCTGCATTACATATTTGACAAAGTGCACAATTTTATGTGTCCTTTAAACCCTAATTTTCAAAATTAGCATTAAAACTCATTGTTCATGACATTTGTCACGATTCTCCATTTCATTTTTTTTTTCACAGACAAAATCCACCTCTCGTGTAAGGATGAATGTAGAGGATGAAGGTGATGGTGGTGGAGGGGAGGCTACTATAGAAAAAAGGACACGTTTTTCACTTTCACATGATGAAGGATCTATTGGCAATACTTCAGACAATTTGGAAGCGATTAGTGAAGCTGCAAGCAATCACAGTGTGGCATCAAGCCTTGACGATGTTGAGCAGGTAAATGGGGTATCACTAATCAATAAATACATTTTCATGCAATTGGTCGTGGTCCCTATGATATTTTTGGTTGAGTTTCCGACTATTAATAAGTAATGTAAGGTGTTGAAGATGCTATTTTTTCCCCAACTAAGTCTTGAAAATGTACCTTGCATCTTGAAGGCCGAAGGTTACATAAGATAATAAGAAAGAAGGAGCGCTGCAGCGGGCCTACTGGCCCATACTAGGCAAGCCCAAGTCATATCTGCATTGCTGAGAGGACTCAACTTAAGCTTAGAGAAGTTTTCGATAAAACACAGTAATCTAAGCTCCTGTACATGACCCAGTAATGAATCATGTATACTGTTTTGTATAAAATAATGGCTAAATAATAATAATTGTAATAATTTGTTGGCTCTTAGCAACAGGAGGCTAAGGTAAGCCAGGTGATGGAGTTGGATGAACTATGGTAGTATGAGTATGGTAAATCATCTGTTTACCATCAAATCACCTCAAATGATCCAGATGTTAAAGGAACATTTTTTTTTTTTTCAACAAGTCGGCTGTCTCTCACCGAGGCAGGGTGACCCAAAAAGAAAGAAAATCCTTCAAAAAAAAAATACTTTCATCATCATTCAGCACTTTCACCTCACTCACACATAATCACTGTTTTTGCAGAGGTGCCCAGAATACAACATTTTAGAAGTATATACGTATAAAAATACACAGTATATCCCTCCGAACTGCCACTATCCCAAACCCCTCCTTTAGAGTGCAGGCATTGTACTTCCCATTTCCAGGACTCCAGTCCGGTTTCCCTGAATCCCTTCACTAAATATTTCCCTGCTCACACTCCAACAGCTCGTCAGGTCCCAAATACCATTTGTCTCCATTCACTCCTATCTAACACGCTCACGCACGCTTGCTGGAAGTCCAAACCCCTCACCCACAACACCACCTTTACCCCCTCCCTCCAACCTTTTCGAGGACGACCCCTACCCCGCCTTCCTTCCCCTACAGATTTATACGCTCTCCATGTCATTCTACTTTGATCCATTCTCTCTAAATGACCAAACCACCTCAACAAACCCTCTTCAGCCCTCTGACTAATACATTTATTAACTCCACACCTTCTAATTTCCACACTCTGAATTTTCTGCATAATATTTACACCACACATTGCCCTTAGACAGGACATCTAAACTGCCTCCAACCGCCTCCTCGCTGCAGCATTTACAACCCAAGCTTCACACCCATATAAGAGTGTTGGTACTACTATACTTTCATACATTCCCTTCTTTGCCTCCATAGATAACATTTTTTGCCTCCACATGTACCTCAATGCACCACTCACCTTTTTTCCTTCATCAATTCTATGATTAACCTCATCCTTCATATGCTGCAGTGAGGAGGCGGTTGGAGGCAGTGGAGATGTCCTGTCTAAAAATGTGTGGTGTAAATATTATGCAGAAAATTTGGAGTGTGGAAATTAGGAGAAGGCGTTGAGTTAATAAAAGTATTAGTCAGAGGGCTGAAGAGGGTTTGTTGAGGTGGTTTGGTCATTTAGAGAGAATGTATCAAAGTAGAATGACATGGAGAGCATATAAATCTGTATGGGAGGGAAGGCCGGGTAGGGGTCGTCCTCGAAAAGGTTGGAGGGAGGGGGTAAAGGAGGTGTTGTGGGCGAGGGGTTTGGACTTCCAGCAAGTGTGCGTGAGCGTGTTAGATAGGAGTGAATGGAGACAAATGGTATTTGGGACCTGATGAGCTGTTGGAGTGTGAGCAGTGTAATATTTAGTGAAGGGATTCAGGGAAACCGGTTATTTTATGTAACTGGACTTGAGTCCTGGAAATGGGAAGTACAATGCCTGCACTCTAAAGGAGGGATTTGAGATATTGGCAGTTTGGAGGGATATATTGTGTATTTTTATACGTATATACTACAATACTGTTGTATTCTGGGCACCTCTGCAAAAACAGTGATATTGTGTGAGTGAGGTGAAAGTATTGAATGATGATGAAAGTATTTTTTTTTTGGGCATTTTCTTTCTTTTTAGGTCACCCTGCCTCGGTGAGAGAAGGCCGACTTGTTGAAAAAAAAAAATGTACAAAAGCCACCAGTTGCACACCATAGGTTTGTTTTAGTTGTGTTGAAGTACAAATGTTCTCTCATTAAATAGTAAAATCAATAAACTTAATTTTTTTTTTATTAACACATCGGCTGTCTCCCACCAAGGCAGGGTGGCCCAAAAAGGAAAAACTTTAACCATCATTCACTCCATCACTGTCTTGCCAGAGGTGCACTTACACTACAGTTATAAAACTACAACATTAACAACCCTCCTTCAGAGTGGAGACACTGTACTTCCCATCTTCAGGACTCATGTCTGGCCTGCCAGTTTCCCTTAATCCCCTCATAAATGTTACCTTGCTCACACTCCAACAGCACGTCAAATCCTAAAAACCATTCGCCTCCATTCGCTCCTATCTAACATACTCACACATGATTGTTGGAAGTCCAGGCCCCTCGCACACAAAACCTCCTTTACCTCCTGCCTCCAACCTTTCCTAGGCTGTCTTCCCTCCACTTCAGATTTATACACACTTTAGGTCATTCTATTTTGTTCCACCTCTCTACATTTCCGAACCACCTCAACAACCCCTCCTCAGCCCTCTGGATAATAGTTTTGGTAATCCTGCACCTCCTCCTAATTTCCAAACTGCGAATTCTTTGCATTATATTCTCACCAAACATTGCCCTCAGACATGACATCTCTACTGCCTCCAGCCTTCTCCTTGTTGTAACAGTCACCACCCATATTTCACACCCATATAAGAGCATTGGTATAACCATACTGTCATACATTCCCCTCTTTGTTTCCATGGACAAAGTTCTTTGTCTCCACAGATTCCTAAGTACATCACTCACCTTTTTACCCTCATCAATTCTATGATTCACCTCATCTTTGATAGACCCATTTGCTGACACATCTACTCCTAAATATCTGAATTCATTCACCTCCTCCATACTCTTTTCCTCCACTCTAATATCCAATCTTTTGATACCTAACTTTTTTTTATCTTCATCATCTTACTCTTTCCTATATTCACTTTTAATTTTCTTTATTTTACATACCCTACTAATCCACCAACCTCTGCAACTTCTCTTCACAATCTCCCAAAAGCTCAGTGTCGTCAGGAAAGAGCAACTGTGACAACTCCCACTTTGTTAGATTCTTTATCTTTTAACCCCACACCTCTTGCCAATACCCGAGCATTCACTTCTCTTACAACCCCATCTGTAAATATATTGAATAACCATGGTGGCATCACACATCCTTGTCTAAGGCCTACTTTTACTGGGAAATAATCTCCTCCCTCTCTCCTACACACATAACCTGAGCCTCACTATCCTCTTAAAAACTCTCTGCTGCTTTCAGTAACCTACCTCCTATTCCATACATTTGCAGTATCAGCCACATTGCTCCCCTATCCACTTTGTCATATGCCCTACCATTCCTAAAGCCTCCTTGTTCATCTGCTATCCTACTCTCCCTCTTACTCTTAATTCTTTCAATAATAACTCTACCATACACTTCACCAGGTATACTCAACAGACTTATTCCCCTATAATTTTTGCACTCTCTTTTGTCCCCTTTTCCTTTATGCAAAGGAGCTATGCATGATCTATGCCAACCCCTAGGTACCTTACCCTCCTCCATACATTTATTAAATAAAAGCACAACTTAAAAACATAAACATAAAATATTTTTAAAACCCATGAAAACCATCACAAATCAATATGTATTCCTAGCCGTAGACACAACCACTTGCTGTGCTGAGACAGTGAGTAGGAAGAGAACACTGCCAGTCTGGTCCAGTTCACATATTGTATGTGACTTGTATGAGTGAAAGTGTCTTGTGAATGTTCAATTGCAGCTAAATTGAGTCACATTAAAAGAGAAAAATACTGCCAAGCACAAGAAAACTGAAGAACCATTCAGTACACAATGGCAAACAATGGAAAGCACGGACCCCAGTGGTAATAAGTCACTTGTCTGCCTTTTTTTTTTGGGTTATCCTAGGTAATTTACACATGTTACTATGTATGATAATTTGTGTAACTATTTATATGTGCCCCTACCTAAATAAACTTAATAAATTGAAAACCTGAGAGGGCAGTATGTCTTTGTCATTGCTGAACATTGTTCATTATGAGTAGTTGACTATTTAAGTTAACTGCAAAGAACATTTTGTTGACAGTTCTGAATGTAAGAATCTTTTAATCTCATGCTTGGGATTTAGCAGATCTAGAATAATCGCCTGTATGCTGGCGAGTTTCTTAGCACTGTTTCATGTAAATGTAGCAAGTTTTGGCTGAAGCAGCTGACTGGCAAACATCCCAGTCAGTTGTATCAGTGATAAATAACCGCAGAACAATCCATCAACACGTCTTTTTACATGTAATGCTTCAGGCTTAACATAACTTCATTACTGTTATTACCATGAATACTGTTTGTTTTCCCAAATTAAGCAAGTCAGACTTGGGGTGGCATCCTTGACACTGGAGCATCTTGTTCACAGTAAAATATGGTAAAACCATGATGAAACTCTCAGCAATATTTTTATCTTGCAAAAGGAGACTGCTTGATATGCATGTAAGCAGTATATAATTATTATTCTTTTTATTATTATCACACTGGCCGATTCCCACCAAGGCAGGGTGGCCCGAAAAAGAAAAACTTTCACCATCATTCACTCCATCACTGTCTTGCCAGAAGGGTGCTTTACACTACAGTTTTTAAACTGCAACATTAACACCCCTCCTTCAGAGTGCAGGCACTACTTCCCATCTCCAGGACTCAAGTCCGGCCTGCCGGTTTCCCTGAACCCCTTCATAAATGTTACTTTGCTCACATTCCAACAGCACGTCAAGTATTAAAAACCATTTGTCTCCATTCACTCCTATCAAACACGCTCATGCATACCTGCTGGAAGTCCAAGCCCCTCGCACACAAAACCTCCTTTACCCCCTCTCTCCAACCTTTCCTAGGCCGACCCCTACCCCGCCTTCCTTCCACTACAGACTGATACACTCTTGAAGTCATTCTGTTTCGCTCCATTCTCTCTACATGTCCGAACCACCTCAACAACCCTTCTTCAGCCCTCTGGACAACAGTTTTGGTAATCCCGCACCTCCTCCTAACTTCCAAACTACAAATTCTCTGCATTATATTCACACCACACATTGCCCTCAGACATGACATCTCCACTGCCTCCAGCCTTCTCCTCGCTGCAACATTCATCACCCATGCTTCACACCCATATAAGAGCGTTGGTAAAACTATACTCTCATACATTCCCCTCTTTGCCTCCAAGGACAAAGTTCTTTGTCTCCACAGACTCCTAAGTGCACCACTCACTCTTTTTCCCTCATCAATTCTATGATTCACCTCATCTTTCATAGACCCATTCGCTGACACGTCCACTCCCAAATATCTGAATACATTCACCTCCTCCATACTCTCTCCCTCCAATCTGATATTCAATCTTTCATCACCTAATCTTTTTGTTATCCTCATAACCTTACTCTTTCCTGTATTCACCTTTAATTTTCTTCTTTTGCACACCCTACCAAATTCATCCACCAATCTCTGCAACTTCTCTTCAGAATCTCCCAAGAGCACAGTGTCATCAGCAAAGAGCAGCTGTGACAACTCCCACTTTGTGTGTGATTCTTTATCTTTTAACTCCACGCCTCTTGTCAAGACCCTCGCATTTACTTCTCTTACAACCCCATCTATAAATATATTAAACAACCACGGTGACATCACACATCCTTGTCTAAGGCCTACTTTTACTGGGAAATAATTTCCCTCTTTCCTACATACTCTAACTTGAGCCTCACTATCCTCGTAAAAACTCTTCACTGCTTTCAGTAACCTACCTCCTACACCATACACTTGCAACATCTGCCACATTGCCCCCCTATCCACCCTGTCATACGCCTTTTCCAAATCCATAAATGCCACAAAGACCTCTTTAGCCTTATCTAAATACTGTTCACTTATATGTTTCACTGTAAACACCTGGTCCACACACCCCCTACCTTTCCTAAAGCCTCCTTGTTCATCTGCTATCCTATTCTCCGTCTTTCTCTTAATTCTTTCAATAATAACTACCATACACTTTACCAGGTATACTCAGCAGACTTATCCCCCTATAATTTTTGCACTCTCTTTTATCCCCTTTGCCTTTATACAAAGGAACTATGCATGCTCTCTGCCAATCCCTAGGTACCTTACCCTCTTCCATACATTTATTAAATAATTGCACCAACCACTCCAAAACTATATCCCCACCTGCTTTTAACATTTCTATCTTTATCCCATCAATCCCGGCTGCCTTACCCCCTTTCATTTTACCTACTGCCTCACGAACTTCCCCCACACTCACAACTGGCTCTTCCTCACTCCTACAAGATGTTATTCCTCCTTGCCCTATACACGAAATCACAGCTTCCCTATCTTCATCAACATTTAACAATTCCTCAAAATATTCCCTCCATCTTCCCAATACCTCTAACTCTCCATTTAATAGCTCTCCTCTCCTATTTTTAACTGACAAATCCATTTGTTCTCTAGGCTTTCTTAACTTGTTAATCTCACTCCAAAACTTTTTCTTATTTTCAACAAAATTTGTTGATAACATCTCACCCACTCTCTCATTTGCTCTCTTTTTACATTGCTTCACCACTCTCTTAACCTCTCTCTTTTTCTCCATATACTCTTCCCTCCTTGCATCACTTCTACTTTGTAAAAACTTCTCATATGCTAACTTTTTCTCCCTTACTACTCTCTTTACATCATCATTCCACCAATCGCTCCTCTTCCCTCCTGCACACACTTTCCTGTAACCACAAACTTCTGCTGAACACTCTAACACTACATTTTTAAACCTTTAAGAGCAATATAAGAGCAATAATATAAAAAAAGTAGGCAGCTTGTTAGGAGGGAGTTGTTTTTTTATATAAAGAGAATTCACATGAAATACAGTATTTTAAATATAGCATATGAAATGGCTGAGATACTGCTGTAGATATTTTATTGGGGTGGTTCTAGTTTCCTATAATTATCAGATTGAATCTGGAAATTATTGTGAAAGGGTTTGTTGATTGTTCTTTAACCCTTTGAGGGTCGACAGGCCCTCTCCGAAACTCGTTCTCAGGGTCGGCCAAATTTAAAAAAAAAAATTATTTTCTCTTATGAAAAGATAGAGAATCTTTTCCCGATCATAAAGACACCAAAAGTTTGAAATTTGATAGAAAACTTACGGAATTATCCTCTCGCAAAGTTAGCGGTCTCGGCGATGTTTACGCATCGGCGATTTTGCCCACTTTGAGCCCCATTTTCGGCCAATTTCACTGTACTAGTCGACAAAAAACATGAATATTTCGCTAGAACTCCATTTTTTCTATCGAATGGGTGCAAGAAACCACCCATTTATGAAATTCAACTATCCAGTACAGTGGTCAGAATTTAGCAATTTTGCCAATTTCACACAAATTTCAAAAGATGCCAATTTCCGAATAGGGTCCAGAATAAACAAGAAAGACATTCCTGGCACTAAAATGACATTTCCTCTAGTCATTAGTCACGTCTCAAGGCCCCTCTTATATTCTTTTGCTTTCCACTTTGAATTTTTATTCTCACAAAAAATATAAGATTTACTGTTGTGCAGACTACTACATTAGTGTAAAAAATGGTATAAATATTATTGGTGCACTTGTGAAAGAATATTAGACTCACCAGTTGACGTGTATTGCACGCTTGGCACGATTTGTTTACTTTTGAAGTTTGGTAAAAATCGAACATTTCTGCTACTTTGAGCTCAATTTCAAGGCACCTTTCATTGTAAAACCAGTCAAAATCATCTCAATTTCTGTAATATGTCTTCCATTCTATAAAATGAGACCAAGAAAACTAGAATACAACAATAAATACCATACGAAAATACACTGCAAAGTCGCTGATTTATTCCAAAAAAATGGTCAAAGTTTTTTTTTTCTCATTATGCACTGTGTGCTGCAGGATTTTTTTTTAGACTGTGCACACTGACCACATAGACCCATTCTTTCATATGAAGGCCTACCAGCTTTCTCCCAGTAGATTTGAGGCCGCTAGAATTTATGAGTACTAGTACGTCAAAAACCCCTACGCGTAAGACGTACTAGTACGACCAAAACCCTCAAAGGGTTAATAAAATCTTTATTTCTGCCTTGGTGGATTTTCTCTTATACAGTAGACCCCCCACTTAACGATCAGTCAGTAAATGTAATTTAATTAAAACCAAAAAGAAACCTAGGACTAGCCTTCTGCATAAGAACTGTCTCCCACTCGTACACCAGACCCCTTCCCCATAATTAATGACTGCTCACTAATATAACTAGATGTCTGGGGGCTGTTCACAATTTCCTTTTTTTTTTAAACAATATCTCAATATCTTAAGTTAATTCTAAGCCAGCCCGTAATGCTATGCATAGTATAAGTGGCTTTGGCATGCTGCTCTTATCTGTATTTTTTGTACCTCTGTATGTGTGCTCAAATTTTTAAATAAATAAATAAATAAATAAATAAATAAATAAATAAATAAATAAATGTCATTCTAAACTAGTTTCTTCTGTCATTCATTAGAGAAGCTTAACCAAAAGTAGAGATTTGAGTATGGGAAATCCATTAAGCTTATTTTGAACAAAATAATACAATTCATTCTCAATTTGAGTGTCATGCATTGAGCTAACAGTCAGTGCACATGCCTTGATTTTTTAAAAAATTTTCATTAAATATTACTCATAAGATGGTTTATATTAATGTTTACGAGAAAAACTTTCCTTAAGATAGAGATTTGGGCATGGGAATTTCAAGGAGCTTATTTAAAAAGAATCCTACAGTTCATTTTGAATTTCAGTGATATATTCCAAGTCAAATAAAAATTGAAATATGACCAGATGAAGTATGACTGAATTTTGTATTTTATTTTTTCTCACTTTTTTTTTTTCGACTCTTTTATGATCATGTGATGTGTTGAGTGGTAAGCTTGTGTTTCTTTTGGTAAAAGTTCATCAAGAATAAAAAATACTAGGAATTAGATATGGAATATTATTGTCCTGGTTCCCATCTGAAGTTATAACACTGGCATCTATGGGAAAATACAATTAGCATAATATTTTTTGCTTAATGAATCTTTCCTTCAGTCCCTGTCTAGGTTGTTAAGCAGGAATCCATGGTATATTTTTGGTTTTTGCCTTTATTTGTAATATAATCTTTTCTTAGAATACTTTTTCATCCTTTCCAAATGAGCACCTTCCCTCTCAACAATGTGGTCACAATAATAATGATAATTACTTTTTTTTTTTTAGTCACTATCATAACAAACAATTAATTTTACATATCTCATTTTTTTTAGGAAGATCAGCCTGATAACTTGTCAGACATGGTATCAGCAAATGTGTCTGGCCGTGGAACTCCCAATGTTTCTGGCCGCGACACTCCCTCATCGCAGGTAACAGAGGGAGAAGAAGCTGGCTTGAGAAGTGGGGAAGAAAACCAACCACCACCACCCAATGTCCCGGTGACTGTCCCTAAACCAGCAAGAGCAGATATCGAGGAAAAATTTGGACGTTTTGAAATTAAGCCGCTAATAGGAGGAGATGAAACTATATCTCTAGTTTCCGATACTTGGAGCACTGATGTGTTAGCCAGTGATTCAGAAACAATTGAAGCTGCAGATCGTGGGGACCAGTTTCACGATCAACTTTTAAATCGACATTTAGCAGAATTGGATAGAATGCAAGGAGATTACCTGAGTGGAGATGCTACTGGAGAGACATTTGAAACTGCATCAGAAGCTTGGAGCACAGATGTTCTAGCCTCTGATTCAGAAAGGATGACAGAGTTTGATACAGATGATGCACAAAGTGTTGCACGGTCAGATGACACAGGGCGATCAGAAGTTGAAGTTGAACTGGGTGGAAGTGACTTGCTGAGACCTGAACCCTTACATCATGAAGATAATGTTACACCACGTGCGCATGGCTCTCGCTCACCAGTTGATGGAACACTGAGTGGGGCCATGGGAGGAAGCAGCAGTGGAGGGATATTGAAACCAATGCCTGTTTTGCCACATTCATTAACCTCAGATTCAGGTAACAGCATACCTAGTGGTATTCTGAAACCCATTCCAGTATTGCAAAATAGGGCAGGCAGACCAGCAACTCCCCCACGAGTAGAATTTCAACCTATCCATCCAGCAGAAGACCAGTGCCTCATGGACCAATTACCATCTGACAGAGAAGAAGAGTTGCCACAAGCAGAACAGGAAATTGCATCAGCCACACAATCTCTGGGACGTTTAAGCCTTAACCTTTCAACACTCCCTAATAATGGTATTGTGTCAGGTGACCAACACCTTTTACTTAATACTTTTATTGGCGATAGTAGTAGGGGAGGCTCCAGTGCCCCTCTAATGGATTTGGGGAGCAGCAATGAAGGAGGACACATTGTTATTCATCCTCATCATAAACTTGTGTCCAGCGATCGTGGTTCAGGTGAGGACAGCAGCTTACATCTGAGTACAACTAGTTTAGCATCTTCCAGCAGTTCTGGATCTGATGTAGTTGGAGGCTCTGGAAAGTTACGCTCTGCTTCTAATGCTAGTTCTGGTCCTACAACAGATTCGGTTGATAATCAAGAGCTAAGTGCACCGGCCATCAGTATGGCAGCCACAGGAGCAATACCAAAAAGCATTAGTTTTGATAAAACAGCTGAAAGAGGCGATCGTGATGCAATTGATGGTGATGCAAAACATAAACGAGGATTTTTCAAAAACTTCAAACTCCCAGGGTTTAAAGGCCGCCGTAAACCAGGCAGCAGACCTGGTGATGATTCAGCATATATACGTTCAGGGCTTAATAGCCAAGATCTGACCATAAGACGAGCTTTATCTGAAGATAATCGGCCTCCAACAATCGAAGAAACCAGTGATGATATCCTGGCAAAATACCGCAATAAGAAGCCAGAAATGGATACCTCAGAGCCTGATGGCATGGTCTCTGCCCAACACAATCTGTAAGTAAAAAATTTAATTTTTACATCTTTATATACAAAGTTCAATTTATAGGTGAAAAAATATGTAGCTAGAAGTGGGATTTTAGATACTGCATTAATGTAACCTCTCTTAACCATTAATTCCCTTAAAGAGGATGCTTTGAAGCTGATAATTTTTTTTTTTTTTTAATGAATTGGAGCTAGCCTTCCCTTCCTTCGATCAAACTTGATTTCCTTCCATTTTTCAAGTACTGTTGATCGTTAAGAATTTAGCACTTTTGTAAATGATTGTTAAGAATTTAGCACTTCTAATAAATGATTGTTAAGAATTTAGCACTTCCCATAAATATAATAATAATTAGTAACCATTGTTGCCTCCACAGCCAAGTCGGTGAAATAGCAAAAACAGAGGAAGATGAAAGACTGTACATAGACCCAAATAGTATTGAAACAAGTTATGCCTTTGCTGATGCCAAAAGAAAACTGCGACTAGTATTAAGCATTGCAGATTTCTCCATGTCTCCTTATTTACCAGAGTTTGGGGCTCCAACAGGAACAGAGTATGTATGTTTTACTATGCTTTTAGTGCTTAAGTGGATATAAAGGGGCTCAGTTTTGCTTAGAGCACGAGCATCCAACATGGAGTCCACAAGCTGAATGTTGCTTGTTAGACTGTAATAATAATTCATGTTAAGTGTTAAACTCATGTGGGGTCATTCAGCACAAGGTGTAATAGAGGCTTGATCCTCCATCTGCTGAATGTGAGATGGGCATGCTTCCTATTTCTACTCGCCTAGATCTGACTGTAGTATGTTTTACCTGCGTTTTAATTTTTTTTTTTGCCTAATTAGCTAATGCACTTAAACTACTAGGCTAATGGGTCTAACCAACTCTTCTTCAACTCAACTTTTTTATTACTGCTAAAAAATTTTTATTCTTTTAATTAGTAACTGGCAATGCTTCACCATTCATTTCCAGACATTTTTATTTCTAGTCATGTGGCCCACTGCCAAAAAACTTGGGCACTTCAGGCTTACAGGGACTGTGTGGGTAGTTCAGTATTTGCCCAGGGATCTCTGAAGATAATGCAATTGTTTATGGTATTTTGACATGTTATGATGATTTGTTTGTGTGTATGTCTGTCTGTCTGTCTGTGTGTAATTGGCTGTTTGTAATACCTGTAATTGATAATTTGTAATTGCTTGTAGATTATTTTGATAGAACTCCCTTCTAGAGATTATTTGTTTTGGTTACCCATTTAATTCTTTATTTGTTATTACCTTTTTGTAATTACCTGCTTGTAGTTACTGCCTTGTAATTGCCTGTTGGTGATTACCTGTTTGTATCTATTAGCAGGGCTGTATTCATGGTGTCCTATCTTAAGTGTCTTGATTTTGTTTTCATTGTCTGAAAATATCTGTATTCAGGCTTTCATAAATTTGAGTTCTTGAGGTGAGATGTACAGTGCCTGCACCCTGAAGGTTAGGTGGGAATGTCATTTTAATTGTGGTGACTGCTCATTTCCAGCAAGATAGTTGGTAAATGAGCAGTGTGTGTACTTTTTTGGTTGCCTTACCTTGGTGAGAAATGGCCAGTGTGGTAAAAAATTCTTTCACTGCTAGATGCTCTTGAAGGTAGATAGTGGTAAAAGCCAACAAGGCAGGAATGAATACACATGTAGCACAGAGTCCTTGTTTAATGTAATGTTTTGTCCATGGCTGGACTTTTTCAAGTACACTGGAATCAGCAAATGCACTACTTGTAAGGCAAACAAGCACTGTGAGGTGCTCATTTACCTTATAAGGCAGTGTATTTGCTCATTCCTGTGTACTTGAAAAAGCCCAGCCCTGGGCAAAATGTTGTGTTAAAAGCATTCTCTTCTACCAGAGTCTTTATTCCCAGATCCTTTATTCCCAGATCCTTTATTCCCAGATCTTAAAATTGGATCACACAATCTGTATTCTTTAGGAGGCCTGTTTCAACTATTACCCATTTAGATTACATGACACTTTCCTACATTCAGTTATATTACTCATTATCACTTCATGTTCTCAGTTTATCCAAATCTTGAAAGTTTGGAATTTTTGCTTCATGCACAAGCATTCAGCACTGAATGACCCACACAGGTTTAGTTCTTGTTTGTGAATATAATGATAAAGAGAATGGATAAGGATGGAATGGATGTGCTCTTGGAATGTGAGCAAGGTAAATGAAAAATGAAGGGATTCATGAAAACTGGTTGGTCAGACTTGTGTCCTGGAGGTGGGATGTATAGTGCATGTGCTCTGAAGGAGGAGTGGGATATTGTAGTCAGAGGATAATTTGAATTGTAATGTATGCACGCTTCTGGCAAGACAGCAGCTGAATAAAGGATTGTAAATGTGTTTCCTCATTTGTGTCACCCTGCCTTGATGGAAGATGACTACAGTGGACCCCCGCATAGCGACCTTAATCCGTGCAAGAGGGCTGGTTGTTATGCGAAATGTTCGGTATGCGAATGAATTTTCCCCATAAGAAATAATGGAAATCAAATTAATCCATGCAAGACACCCAAAAGTATGAAAAAAAATTTTTACCACATGAAATATACATTTTCCTACACACAAAGAGAAGGATACATGCACAATAGTAGAGTAGTACATGCACAATATATATTGTGCATGTACTACTCTACTAAATGAAGAATAAATGACACTTACCTTTATTGAAGATGCATCAATGACTGATGAGACACTGTGTCCTGGGAGTGCCTTTTCCTCCTGAGTACTGTAGGTCCTGTTTGGCATTTTCTTCCAGAACATGCCTTATCACACTGTGTATGCCACTACGATTCTTAAATCTCTCAAACCAACCTTTGCTGGCTCTAAATTCACCAATATGAGCACTAGTTCCAGGCATTTTCCCTGTTCACCTGGGTGTTAGTCGACTGGTGTGGGTTGCATCCTGGGAGACAAGATTAAGGACCCCAATGGAAATAAGTTAGACAGTCTTCGATGACACTGACTTTTTTGGGTTATCCTGGGTGGCAAATCCTCTGGGGTTAATTGTTTCTTGGTATTCTCAATAAGCCACACCAACAACGGTGCTACAGCAGCAGCAGCAGCTGACGGTGGTACAGCAGCAACAGACGATGCTACAGCAGCAACAGACGATGCTACAGCAGCAGCAGACGATGCTACAGCAGCAGCAGACGATGCTACAGCAGCAGCAGACGATGCTACAGCAGCAGCAGACGATGCTACAGCAGCAGCACACGATGCTACAGCAGCAGCAGACGATGCTACAGCAGGAGCAGACGATGCTACAGCAGCAGCAGACGATGCTACAGCAGCAGCAGACGATGCTACAGCAGCAGCAGACGATGCTACAGCAGCAGCAGACGGTACTACAGCAGCAGCAGCAGCTGACGGTGGTACAGCAGCAGCAGCTGACAGTGCAGCAGCAGCTGACAGTGCAGCAGCAGCTGACGGTGGTACAGCAGCAGCTGTACCACCAATAGTAGCGATGGTTGATTGGGGTTTATTATACAACCTGGCCAGCTCGGAGACACGCACTCCACTTTCATACTTATCAATGATCTTTTTCTTCATCTCCATAGTAATTCTCACCCTTATTGCTGTAGGGTTGGCACTAGAAGCCTTCTTGGGGCCCATGGTCACTTATTTTCCAGAAAAAAAATCACCAAAAACACTGTAATAATACGAAATGTTCCGATTGTATGCTTGGATGTTACCGCGGAGGCTGGCTGGTAAACAATGCCACTGGCGGAACATGTGAGCGTGGCTCAGGCCGCACATTGGACGCGTCTCGGACGAAGGGCGGTGAGCGGGTTTTTGGGCGGTATGCGAGGCAAAATTTTAGCGATCAAAGCGTCCGGTATGCGG
Organism: Cherax quadricarinatus; assembly: GCF_038502225.1. Classification (NCBI taxonomy): domain Eukaryota; kingdom Metazoa; phylum Arthropoda; class Malacostraca; order Decapoda; family Parastacidae; genus Cherax; species Cherax quadricarinatus. Next base: position 48,673 of record NW_027197256.1, on the reverse strand, counting down.
ATTGTACGGTATGCGATGTGTCCGGTATGCGGGGGTCCACTGTATTGAGGTAAAAAATAATAATGCAAAGAATCATGGTATTTAACTCCTTTATAAATGTAGTTTTCATATGAAATACACAAATATCAAATATTAAGTCCTGTTAGCCGGACTTGAGCCCTGGAAATGGGAAGTACAATGGCTCCACTCTAAAGGAGGGGTTTGGGATATTAGCAGTTTGGAGGGACATCTAAACTGTAGTATCTGGGTGCCTCTGCAAAGACAGTGATTATGTATGAGTGGTGGTGAAAGTGTTGAATGATGATGAAAGTTTTTTCTTTCCTTTTGGGTTTTTCTTTCTTTTTGGGTTTTTCTTTCTTTTTGGGTTTTTCTTTCTTTTTGGGTTTTTCTTTCTTTTTGTTTTTTTCCTTCTTTTTTGGGTTTTTCTTTTTGGGTTTTTCTTTCTTTTTGGGATTTTCTTTCTTTTTGGGTCACCCTGCCTTGGTGGGAAATGGCTGAGGTTAAAAAAAATATTCTTAACCAGTACTAATCTATAAAAAAAATTCTTGTTCATAGGATAACTGAGGGGGAGAAAGATATGTGATGTGTTGAGACATCTGTAGAAAGGAAGTTTATCTGATGAGCCAAAAAAGGGAATGTACCAAAGTATAATGGTATCAACACTTTTATATTAGTGTGAAGCATGGGATTTAGAGAGTGATGCTAGGAGGAGGCTGAAGGCAGTGATGATGTCATGTTTAGGAGCAAAGTGTAGTGTGAATATTAATGCATAAAACTTGAAGATGGAGTGGGGATGTTGGGGTGTTTTTTTTTTTTTTTTGCATTTAAAGATGAAGCAGAACAGGAGGACCAAGTGGGTGTTTAATTCTGGTGTTGAAGGAAGGAAGGAAGGAATGTGGTCATCCCTGGAAGGGTTAGAGGGAGGGGGTAAAGGAGGTTTTGAGTGCTAGGGGCATGAGCATCCAGTAGACTTGTGTGAGTGTGTTAGTTTGGAGTGAATGAAGGCTAGTGATTTTTGTGGCCTGACGTGCTCTTGGCATATGAGGAAGGTAGTATCTATAGAGCTATTGGGAAAAATTGGTTATCCAGACTTGAGTCTTGAAAGCAGGAAGCACAGTGGATGCACTCTGAAGGAGGGGTGAGACTGTTGCAGTTTTAAGAGTCATTTGAATTGTGCTGTTTTTGTACTGGTCAGTATGCTGTTATTTTTTTTTTCACCTAACCTGCTGTATCCCACTGAGGCAGGGTGACCTAAAAAGAAAAATGAAAGTTTCCCTTTTTAAATTTAGTAATGCATACAGGAGAAGGGGTTACTAACCCCGTGCTCCCGGCATTTTAGTTGCCTCTTATGACACTGATGACTTGTGGAGGAAGAATTCTGTTGTGCTTTTCCATGGAGATAAGAGGAAATAGACAAGAACAAGGACTGTTAAGAAAAAATAGAAAAAACCCAGAGGGGTATGTATGTGTATATGTGTGTATATATATGTGTACATGTATTAGTATTAGTAGGTTGGTAGACAGCAACCACCCAGGAGGTACTACCGTCCTGCCAAGTGAGTGTAAAACAAAAGCCTGTAATTGTTTTACATGATGGTAGGATTGCTGGTGTCTTTTTTCTGTGTCATAAACATACAAGATTTCAGGTACATCTTGCTACTTCTACTTACACTTAGGTCACACTGCACATACATGTACAAGCATATATATGCAGACCCCTCTGAATTTTCTGCTATTTTCATTCTAGTTCTTGTTCTTGTTTATTTCCTCTTGTCTCCATGGGGAAGTGGAACAGAATTCTTCCTCCGTAAGCCATGCGTGTTGTGAAAGGTGACTAAAATGCCAGGGGCAAGGGGCTAGTAACCCCTTCTCTTGTATAAATTACTAAATTTAAAAAGAGAAACTTGCGTTTTTCTTTTTGGGCCGCCCTGCCTTGGTGGGATACGTCCGACTTGTTGGAAAAAAATAAAACATGCAAGATTTCAGGTATGTCTTGCTACTTCTACTTACACTTAGGTCACACTACACATACATGTACATGTTTATTTATACACACTCATCTGAGTTTTCTTTGATTTTATCTTAATACGTAGTTCTTGTTCTTATTGCTTTTCCTTTTATATCCATGGGGAAGTGGAATAAGAATCTTTCCTCCATAAGCCATGCGTGTTGTAAAAGTCAACTAAAATGCCGGGAACAATGGGCTAGTAACCCCTTTTCCCTTATACGCTACTAAAAAGAAAAGAAGAAAACCATCAAAGTGGGATGTTTGAATGTGCGTGGATGTTGTGCAAATAATAAGAAAGAGATGATTGTGGATGTTATGAATGAGAAGAAGCTGGATGCCCTGGCTTTAAGTGAAACAAAGCTGAAGGGGGGTGAGAGAGTTGCACTGGGGAGAAATAAATGTGATTAGGTCAGGGGTTTCAAATAGAGTTAGAGCTAAAGAAGGAGTAGCAATAATGTTGAAGGATAAGTTATGGCAGGAAAAGAGGGAATATAAATGTATAAATTCAAGGATTATGTTGAGTAAAATAAGGGTTGGATGTGAAAAGTGGGTTATAGTAAGCATTTATGCACCTGGAGAAGAGAGAAGTGTAGAGGAGAGAGAGAGATTTTAGGAAATAATGAGTGAGTGCATAGGGAATTTTGAACTAAGTGTGACTACCTGTGGTTGGGGATTTCAATGCTAAAGTGGGTAAAAATTTTGTGGAGGGAGTACATAATAGGTAAATTTGGGGTGCCAGTGGTAAATGAAAATGGGGAGCCTCTAATTGAGCTATGTGTAAAAAGAGGTTTGGTAATAAGTAATACATATTTTATGAAAAAGAGGATAAATAAGTATACAAAGTATGATATACAGGTACCATCCGACTTACGACCAAGCTTGGTTCCGACCAACCAGTCGTAAGTGAAAATGGACATAAGTCAAACCTTACTGCTGAATATCAACATTACATTTTTTTTTTTTTTTTCAACAAGTCGGCCGTCTCCCACCAAGGCAGGGTGACCCAAAAAAGAAAGAAAATCCCCAAAAAGAAAATATTTCATCATCATTCAACACTTTCAGCACACTCGCACATTATCACTGTTTTTGCAGAGGTGCTCAGAATACAACAGTTTAGAAGCATACACATATAAAGATACACAGCATATCCCTCCAAACTGCCAATATCCCAAACCCCTCCTTTAAAGTGCAGGCATTGTACTTCCCATTTCCAGGACTCAAGTCCAACTAAATGAAAATAACCGGTTTCCCTGAAATCCCTTCACTAAATATTACCCTGCTCACACTCCAACAGATCGTCAGGTCCCAAGTACCATTCGTCTCCATTCACTCCTATCGAACACGCTCACGCACGCTTGCTGGAAGTCCAAGCCCCTTGCCCACAAAACCTCCTTTACCCCCTCTCTCCAACCCTTTCGAGGACGACCCCTACCCCGCATTCCTTCCCCTATAGATTTATATGCTTTCCATGTCATTCTACTTTGATCCATTCTCTCTAAATGACCAAACCACCTCAACAACCCCTCTTCTGCCCTCTGACTAATACTTTTATTAACTCCACACCTTTTCCTAATTTCCACACTCCGAATTTTCTGCATAATATTTACACCACACATTGCCCTTAAACAGGACATCTCCACTGCCTCCTACCATCTCCTCGCTGCTGCATTTACCACCCAAGCTTCACACCCATATAAGAGTGTTGGTACTACTATACTTTCATACATTCCCTTCTTTGCTTCCATAGATAACGTTTTTTGACTCCACATATACCTCAACGCACCACTCACCTTTTTTCCCTCATCAATTCTATGATTAACCTCATCCTTCGTAAATCCATCCGCCGACACGTCAACTCCCAAGTATCTGAAAACATTCACTTCTTCCATACTCCTCCTCCCCAATTTGATATCCAATTTTTCTTTATCTAAATCATTTGACACCCTCATCACCTTACTCTTTTCTATGTTCACTTTCAACTTTCTACCTTTACACACATTCCCAAACTCATCCACTAACCTTTGCAATTTTTCTTTAGAATCTCCCATAAGCACAGTATCATCAGCAAAAAGTAACTGTGTCAATTCCCATTTTGAATTTGGTTCCCCAAAATTTAATCCCACCCCTCTCCCGAACACCCTAGCATTTACTTCCTTTACAACCCCATCTATAAATATATTAAACAACCATGGTGACATTACACATCCCTGTCTAAGACCTACTTTTACCGGGAAGTAGTCTCCCTCTCTTCTACACACCCTAACCTGAGCCTCACTATCCTCATAAAAACTCTTTACAGTATTTAATAACTTACCACCTATTCCATATACTTGCAACATCTGCCACATTGCTCGTCTATCCACTCTATCATATGCCTTTTCTTAATCCATAAATGCAATAAAAACTTCCCTACCTTTATCTAAATACTGTTCACATATATGCTTCAATGTAAACACTTGATCTACACATCCCCTACCCACTCTGAAACCTCCTTGCTCATCCGCAATCCTACATTCTGTCTTACCTCTAATTCTTTCAATTATAACCCTACCGTACACTTTTCCTGGTATACTCAGTAAACTTATTCCTCTATAATTTTTACAGTCTCTTTTGTCCCCTTTCCCTTTATTTAAAGGGACTATACATGCTCTCTGCCAATCCCTAGGTACCTTCCCCTCTTTCATACATTTATTAAACAAAAGTACCAACCACTCCAACACTATATCCCCCCCTGCTTTTAACATTTCTGTCATGATCTCATCAGTTCCAGCTGCTTTACCCCTTTTCATTTTACGTAATGCCTCACGTACCTCCCCCACACTTACATTCTGCTCTTCTTCACTCCTAAAAGATGGTATACCTCCCTGACCAGTGCATGAAATTACTGCCTCTGTTTCTTCCTTAACATTTAAAAGTTCCTCAAAATATTCTCGCCGTCTACCTAATACCTCCATCTCCCCATCTACTAACTCCCCTACTCTGTTTTTAACTGACAAACCCATACTTTCCGTAGACTTTCTTAACATTACATTTTTGTAATGATTTTATTTTATTTTTATTTTTGATATTTCATTTTTTACTTTACAGGTCTCCCTCAACATTCACATTTTCAGCTTTCGCGGGCTTCACACATTCGCGAATTCCCAACCGCCAAATTCCCAGCCGTCAAATCATATTCAAGTTTCCCGCCACCTGTGAGTCCCTACTACCCTCCCACCGACCCCCGCAACTGGCAGCCAGCCCTCCCACCACTCAGTGTGGTGAGTGTTTTGTTTGTTCATTATTTGCTATTAAACTGCAGTATAAATATGTAATGTAAACCCATTCATGACTGCATATTGGAATGGTTATTCGGACAGGTATTAGACGGTGATATGTGTTTACTCTTGAACACAGCAAAGAATCAAACATTTCTGCTACTGCTAATAATAACAATAGTAATAATAATAATAATAATAATAAATACGATATAATTGAAGAAGGAAGTTGTACAAAAATACGAGGGAGTGGTTGACACATCGTCAGTGTGGCTTTGTTTATGCTGGAGTGAGCATTAGTCTCCCTGCTCTAATAAACATTTCACAATAATTCATTGTGTTTGGTACTTGTAGATTGAGTGCGACTGGAGTGGTAGAGGCAGTGGTTGAGGCAGCTGTTGAGGCAGCTGTTGAGGCAGCTGTTGAGGCAGCGATTGAGGCAGCTGTTGAGGCAGCGATTGTGGCAGTGGGTGAGGCAGCGATTGAGGCAGTGGGTGAGGCAGCTGTTGAGGCAGCGATTGAGGCAGTGGTTGAGGCAGCTATTGAGGCAGTGGGTGAGGCAGCTGTTGAGGCAGCGATTGAGGCAGTGGGTGAGGCAGCTGTTGAGGCAGCTGTTGAGGCAGCTTTTGAGGCAGTGCATGAGGCAGTGCATGAGGCAGTGCATGAGGCAGCTGTTGAGGCAGCTGTTGAGGCAGCGATTGAGGCAGCGATTGAGGCAGCTGTTGAGGCAGCGATTGAGGCAGCTGTTGAGGCAGCGATTGAGGCAGCTGTTGAGGCAGCTGTTGAGGCAGCAATTGAGGCAGCTGTTGAGGCAGCGATTGAGGCAGTGGTCACTGAGGCAGCTGTTGAGGCAGCGGGTGAGGCAGCTGTTGAGGAAGCGATTGAGGCAGCTGTTGAGGCAGCGATTG
>NW_027197256.1:0-40000 GCF_038502225.1 Cherax quadricarinatus | reverse complement strand
GATGTCTAAGGAACGGAGAGAGTTGTTGAGATTAGAAAGGCCAGAAATGTAGGGAAGGCAGAGGACAGAGGAGTTTTTTTTTTTTCTTCTTTTTTACTCAGGGTTTAGCAAGGTTAGGTTAAGGATCCCTAGCTTTATTGACAAGCTGTTTACAGGTTAAGGATTCCTGACTTTATTGGCAAGCTAAGAGCTGTTACCTACATCAGCTCATTTGAAAGCATTTTTATTGTTATGAGACATACATGTAGGGAACAGGATGAAGTTGGAGCCATCTGTGGGCCAGCATTTTCATTTGATCAACTGACTTTATCTTGTTGACATTATGCTGTACGAATGTGTTCCATACTCAAGTCATCCTGGGTATATATGATCTCAGATTGAGTGATGTTCTGGAGAAGGGTACAGCCAGAGTGAAGTTGCTGCTTTCTGCCCATCTTGTGGCATAAAAGCTTGTTTCTTGCTGTCCTCAAAGTGGATCCAAGTGTGGTACTTTGACAATATTGGCCTTGTACATAACAGTAAGGCCACCCACATCCCTCCTGTGTTGAAGGCTCTGCTGAAATGACAGGTCTATCCAGGATGGGTCCAGGTGAGAGATGAGATGTCTTGCTCTGTTCTCTACTCTGCCAAGCAGTCGCAGATGAGAGGGGGGGCAGGCAAACCAAGAAAGTGGAGCATACTCAAGGTGTGAGCGTACTTGTGCCTTGTACAGAATCTTGCAACCCCCTACTGTCAAGCAGATGAGAGATACGGTGAAGTGCTGTAAGCTTCCTGGCTGCCTTGTTTGCAAGATTTACAACATGGTTCTTCATGGTTAGTTTGGAGTCAAATTTCACCCCAAGGATATCAACTTCTTCTCCAGGTGCCAACACTCTCCCATTCATCCTTACTACTGCACCAGCATTACCATCATGGTGCCTAGAGACCATCATCATTTGCGTTTTCTCAGGTGCAAATGTTACTTTCCATCTGTTTCCCCAAACTGATATAGCTCTTATCTGGTGATTGATGTAGCTTAGAGCAGCTGGCATTTCTTCTCTTGGATAAGTGAATGTCAGTGTACAGTCGTCGGCATATGCATGGGCTTCTGGGATGAGATAAAGAAGGTCGTTGAAGTAGACATTCCATATCAATGGTCCCAGCACGCTTCCTTGTGGAAAACTTGCCCCAATAGGATGTTCCCAGGTGTAGAGAGTTTGGGATAGAAGAAATTGGATTTAGCACGTGAGAAGGCAGAGCCTATGAAATGGGAAGGGTAGCCAGGATGGGAGAATGAATTATGCAGAGTGGAAATTTCTGATAGAAGGAACTGAGGATCACAAATGCAGAGAGCACGGAGAAAGAGAGAGATAAGACCACTTTTTTTGACAGAGGAAGCATGATAAGAAAAGTAGTGAATGTACATGCCACTGTGCATAGGCTTGTGGTAAATAGAAAAGGCAAAACCTGTATCTGAGAGATGGACATGGATATCAAGGAAAGGAAGCAAGGAATTAGATTCCCATTCAGCTTTAAACTTAATGGAAGGGGCAAGATTATTAAGAGCATCAAGAAATGGTTGGAAGAGACTAGAGTCATGAGGCCACATTTACATAGTGGAGCCAGAGTGAAGGGCGCATATCAATAGTAGGAAGAAGAACAGTCTCGAAGTATTCCATGTAAAGATTAGCAAGAACAGGAGAAAGAGGAGAGCCCATAGCGACACCGAAGGCTTGAGAATATTTCCCTTCGAAGGAAAAGGAATTAGAGTCCACACAGAGTCGGACCGAAACATCGTCGTAAACTCTTCTCTTCTGTGTGCGGGTTATTTGTATATTGTTCCAGTCACGGTATTGTGCCTTTTTTTTGTTATTTGTAACGAAAGTACAGTGGACCCCCGATTAACGATATTTTTTCATTCCAGAAGTATGTTCAGGTGCCAGTACTGACCGAATTTGTTCCCATAAGGAATATTGTGAAGTAGATTAGTCCATTTCAGACCCCCAAACATACACGTACAAACGTACTTATATAAATACACTTACATAATTGGTCACATTAGGAGGTGATCGTTAAGCGGGGGTCCACTGTAGTTTGTTAGATTATGTATTGGTGGATAAAAACTTGTTGGGTAGGCTTCAGGTTGTACGTGTTTATAGAGGGGCAACTGATATATTGGATCATTATTTAATTGTAGCTACAGTTAGAGTAAGAGGTAGATGGGACAAAAAGAAAACGGCAACAACAAGTAAGGGAGAGGTGAAAGTGTATAAACTAAGGGAGGAGGAAGTTAGGGTGAGATATAAGCAACTAGTGGCAGAAAGGTGGGCTAGTGCAAGTATGAGTAGTGGGGGGGTTGGAGAGGGTTGGAATAGTTTTAAAAATGCAGTATTAGAATGTGGGGCAGAAGTTTGTGGCTATAGGAGGGTGGGTACAGGAGGAAAGAGGAGTGATTGGTGGAATGATGAAGTAAAAGGTATGATAAAAGAGAAGAATGTAGCTTATGAGAGTTCTTTTTTACAAAGCAGAAATGTTATAAGAAGAGCAGAGTATATGGAGAGTAAAAGAAAGGTGAAGAAAGTGGTGAGAGAGTGCAAAAGGAGAGCAGATGATAGAGTGGGAGAGGCACTGTCAAGAAATTTTGATGAAAATAAGAAAAAATTTTGGAGTGAGATAAACAAGTTAAGAAAGCTTAGGGAACAAATAGATTTGTCAGTTAACCCTTTCAGGGTCCAGAAGCCAAATTTCAAAGTGTAGAGAATCTTTTTCTGAATGTATTAAAACAAAAAATACGAAATTTGATGGAAAATTGACGAAATTATGCTCTCACGAATTTTGATGTGTCAGCGATATTTACGCATCGGTGATTTTGCTGACTTCGACTCCCATTTTCGGCCAATTACCTTATTCCAGTCGACCAAATTCTTAGCTATTTCACTAGTATTATTTCTGTTCTATTGACTGAGCACAAGAAATCGCCAACTCAACTGTTCCAACTACAAAATAAAGTGATTGCAAATTGGTAATTTGACCAATTTAGTGCAAAGTTCAAAATATTCCAATTTCAAAATAGGGTCCAGAATAAACAATGCAGGCATTCCTGCCACTAAACTAACATTTCCTCTGTTCATTAGTAACGTTTTCAGGCTTTACAAATGAATTCCATTTTGATTTTTAATTCACATATTGAATTTTTATTCAAACCTAAAAAATAGAAGATTTACTGTCATGCAATATTGTAATAATTGTATAAATAATATCAGCACATTTGTGAACATATATTAGACCCACCAGCTGGCGTGTATTAGACGTGCGAGGTCATTTGTTTACTCTTGAGCATCGGCAAAAATTTAACATTTCTGCTAATTTGAGCTCAGTTTCAAGCCATTTTCAGTACTAAATCCAATCAAAATCATCTCTATTTCTATAATATATCTTCCATTCTATCAAATGAGACCAAGAAATCGCAAATACAACTATAAAAAACATACGAAAAAACACTGCAAAGTTGCTGTTTTAATCGAAAATTATGGTCTCAGTTTTTTCTCTCATTATGCACTGTGTGCTGCAGGATTTGTTTTATGTGGTGCAAACATACCATATAGATGTATTCTCTCATATCTAGGCCCAAATTTACCTCTCACAGCTTATCAGACTGAGCTGATCTCATGGCGTAGATCTACAGTTTTGACCCTCAACGTAAAGCCGTTGAGGGTCCAAATGGACCCTGAAAGGGTTAAAAACAGAGTAGGAGAGTTAGAAGATGGGGAGCTGGAGGTATATTGAGTAGATGGCAGGAATATTTTGAGGAACTTTTAAATTGATAAAGAAAGGGATGCGGTAATTTCATGCACTGGCCAGGGAGGTATAACATCTTTTAGGAGTTAAGAAGAGCAGGATATGAGTGTGGGGGAGGTGCGCGAGGCATTACATTGAATGAAAGGGGGTAAAGCAGCTGGAACTGACGGGATCATGACAAAAATGTTAAAAGCAGGAGGGGATATAGTGTTGGAGTGGTCGGTATTTTTATTTAACCCTTTGAGGGTCGACAGGCCCTCTCCGAAACTCGTTCTCAGGGTCGGCCAAATTTAAAAAAAAAAAAAATTATTTTCTCTTATGAAAAGATAGAGAATCTTTTCCCGATCATAACGACACCAAAAGTTTGAAATTTGATAGAAAACTTACGGAATTATGCTCTCGCAAAGTTAGCGGTCTCGGCGATGTTTACGCATCGGCGATTTTGCCCACTTTGAGCCCCATTTTCGGCCAATTTCACTGTACTAGTCGACAAAAAACATGAATATTTCGCTAGAACTCCATTTTTCTATCGAATGGGTGCAAGAAACCACCCATTTATAAATTCAACTATCCAGTACAGTGGTCAGAATTTAGCAATTTTGCCAATTTCACACAAATTTCAAAAGATGCCAATTTCGGAATAGGGTTCAGAATAAACAAGAAAGACATTCCTGGCACTAAAATGACATTTCCTCTAGTCATTAGTCACGTCTCAAGGCCCCCCTTATATTCTTTTGCTTTCCACTTTGAATTTTTATTCTCACAAAAAATATAAGATTTACTGTTCTGCAGACTACTGCATTAGTGTAAAAAATGGTATAAATATTATTGGTGCACTTGTGAAAGAATATTAGACTCACCAGTTGACGTGTATTGCACGCTTGGCACGATTTGTTTACTTTTGAAGTTTGGTAAAAATTGAACATTTCTGCTACTTTGAGCTCAATTTCAAGGCACCTTTCATTGTAAAACCAGTCAAAATCATCTCAATTTCAGTAATATGTCTTCCATTCTATAAAATGAGACCAAGAAAACTAGAATACAACAATAAATACCATACGAAAATACACTGCAAAGTCGCTGATTTATTAAAAAAAAATGGTCAAAGTTTTTTTTTTCTCATTATGCACTGTGTGCTGCAGGATTTTTTTTAGACTGTGCACACTGACCACATAGACCCATTCTTTCATATGAAGGCCTACCAGCTTTCTCCCACTAGATTTGAGGCCGCTAGAATTTATGAGTACTAGTACGTCAAAAACCCCTACGCGTAAGACGTACTAGTACAACGAAAACCCTCAAAGGGTTAATAAATGTATGAAAGATGGGAAGGTACCTAGGTATTGGCAGAGAGCATGTATAGTTCCTTTATAAAGGGAAGGGGGACAAAAGAGATTGTAAAAATATAGGGGAATAAGTTTACTGAGTGTACCAGGAAAAGTGTACGGTACACATCCCCTACCCACTCTAATAGAGTGGGTAGGGGATGTGTAGATGAAGTGTTTATATTGAAGTATATATGTGAACTGTATTTAGATAAAGGTAGGGAAGTTTTCATTGCATTTATGGGTTTAGAAAAGGCATATGATAGAGTGGATAGGGGAGTAATGTGGCAGATGTTGCAAATATATGGAATACGTAGTAAGTTACTAAATGCTGTGAAGAGTTTGTATGAGGGTAGTGAGGCTCAAGTTAGGGTGGGTAGAAGAGAGGGAGACTACTTCCCGGTGAAAGTAGGTCTTAGACAGGGATGTGTAATGTTACCATGGTTGTTAATATATTTATAGATGGGGTTCTAAAAGAAGTAAATGCTAGGGTGTTCGGGAGAGGGGTGGGATTAAATTATGGGGAATCAAATACAAAATGGGAGTTGACACAGTTACTTTTTGCTGATGATACATTGCTTATGGGAGATTCTACAGAAAAGTTGCAAAGGTTAGTGGATGAGTTTGGGAGGGTGTGTAAAAGCAAAAAGTTGAAAATGAACATAGATAAGAGTAATTTTTTTTTTTTTTTTTTTTTTTTTTTTTTTTTTTTAAGTTGGCCGTCTCCCAGTGAGGCAGGGTGACCCAAAAAGAAAGAAGAATCCCCAAAAAGAAAATACTTTCATCATCATTCAACATTTTCACCTCACACAATCACTGTTTTTGCAGAGGTGCTCAGAATACAACAGTTTAAAAGCATATACATATAAAGATACACAACATATCCCTCCAAACTGCTAATATGCCGAAACCCCTCCTTTAGAGTGCAGGCATTGTACAGTGGAACCTCTACTTGCGAGTTTAATCCGTTCCATAACCTTGCTCGCAACTGGATTTGCTCGTTTGCAGAGTCAATTTTCCTCATTTAAATTAATTGAAATGCAATTAATCTGTTCCAGTGGAATTCTGTACTTCAATAATTATGCTATCAACTCCTTGGCTTATTTATCTATCTCATTTCATCTAATATGACATAATAAACAATATAAATAACATAGAAACCTGATATATACTCTAAAATGAATAAAATATGTCATTTATGTAGTGGTATGGGTAGTGTCGGCGGTGGACGAGAGTTTGTCTGGAGACCGGGCAAAATACTTCATGAATAATTTTGCTAATATCATCCATACGACTTATATATCACAGTTCATCTAATATTCAAAGTTTATTCTCTACAAGGATTACAATGCTGAGTTTACAGAATTTGGTTATTGTGTGGTTTACATGTAGTAAAATAATAATTACAGAGTGTACCACTAGAACACCTAGCATGGCTAGGCATTTCGGGCAGACTTATATTAAATCTTAAGTTTAAAATATTACAAAATTATGAGGTAAGTTGGTATTATGGCTAAGTGACTAAATACTAGTTGTGAGTTTAGCAATGTGAATGCTTTTGTTTTGGCACTATACATAGTTTCAGTATTGGAGTATCACAGGCCAACTTATGACTAGTTAAGATTCATTATTTTGAGATTGAGATTGATATTTCTGTTTATGGTCAAATGGGTGAGTGAGTGTAAGTGTGAACCACCAGGTGGTATTTGTATTATTAGTTGACAGGGTGTATCAGGGAGATAAGATGTTTTCTGATGGTAGTTTTGAAGGTGATGAATGTGTCTGCAGTTTTGGAATTTTCAGGTAAGGTGTTCCAGATTTTAGGGTCTTTGACATACATTGAATTTTTGTAAAGGTTTAGTCGGACACGGGGAATGTCATAGAGATGTTTGTGTCTGGTGTTGTGCCTGTGGGTTCTGTCTCAACTATCAAGAAAGCGTTTTAGGTCAAGGTTAATATTGGAATTTAAGGTCCTGTAGATGTAGATTGCACAGTAGTAAGTGTGGATGTACTGAACAGGGAGTAAGTTTAGATCTATGAAGAGTAGGGGGGTGTGTTGCCAGGGATGGGATTTAGTGATTATTCTTACTGCGGCTTTTTGTTGGGTTATTATTGGCTTTAGGTGTGTTGCTGCAGTTGAACCCCAAGCACAGATAGCATAGGTGAGGTATGGATATATAAGTGAATGGTATAGTGTGAGAAGGGCAGTTTGCGGCATGTAGTATCGTATCTTGGAGAGGATCCCAACCGTTTTGGATACTTTTTTGGTTATGTGTTGGATATGGGTGCTGAAGTTCAGGTTGTTGTCGAGGTATAGGCCTAGGAATTTGCCCTCATTATGCCTTACAATTAGAGTGTTGTCGATCTTAATGTTAATTTGCGCATCTCCTGCTCTGCTACCAAACATAATGTAGTAGGTTTTGTCAACGTTAAGCGTAAGTTTATTGGCTGTCATCCAAGTCGATATTTTGATCAGCTCCTCATTAACAATGGTGTTGAGGGTGGCAAGATTAGGGTGAGAGATGACATAAGTCGTGTCATCAGCAAAGAGAGTGGGGTTCAGGTGTAGAGATACGTTTGGAAGATCATTGATGTATATGAGGAAGAGCAGGGGACCAAGGACACTTCCCTGCGGAACCCCAGTATCAAGTGGCTGTGTTGTTGATGCTGTGTCTTTAATGGTGACATACTGATACCTATTAGTAAGGTAAGATTTGAAATATGCAAGCGCATGGCCTCTTATACCATAATGGTCAAGTTTGTGGAGTAGGATGCCGTGGTCTACTGTGTCAAAAGCTTTTCTTAGGTCAATAAAAATTCCTAGTGGATATTCCTTATTTTCCAATGCTGTGTAAAGCAGATCTAGCATTTTTATGATTGCATCGTTAGTGCTTTTATTTTTCCAGAATCCAAATTGGCAGGGGTTGAGTATGTTTTGTGACGTTATAAATGAATACAGTCTCCTGTGCACGAGTTTCTCAAAGATTTTGGATAGCAATGGTAAGTTTGATATTGGCCTATAGTTGTTTAAATCTGTAGGGTCACCACCTTTATGTATTGGTGTAACCCTTGCCGTCTTGAGTAATTTCGGGAAGGTGCTAGTTTCTAGTGACTTGTTAAAAAGTAATGAGATAATATGCGAGAGGACATGGGCCACTCTCTTGTACAATAATGGTGGGACATGAGACAGATTCCCTGGGTTATTTTTAAGTGACTTTATAATCTCGGTGACTTCCATGGGCTCAGTTGGAGCAAGATAGAAGGAATTTGGGAAATTCCCATCTAGGTAGTCCCTGGCATGGGCATTGGTACGTGGGATTTTATTGGCGAGATTAGAACCTATGGTTGAGAAGAAGTCGTTTATTTTGTTAGCTGTGTCAGTGGGTTGCAGTGGTGTTTCATTAGGGTTAGTTAGGACAATATTCTTGTTTTTTTTCAGTTTGTGGGTCCCTAGAATCTGAGAGAGTGTTTTCCAGGTCTTTTTTATATCTCCTCTTGTGTCAGTGAATCTACTGGAGTAGTATAGTTGTTTGGCTTTCTTTATTACTTTGGTGAGGACTGATGAAAAGTGTTTAAGAATATCTTTGTGTATTAAGCCCTGTCTATATTGCTTTTCATATTGGTGTTTCTTATCAATGGATTTCAGAATGGTGCTGGTTAGCCATGGGCAACCAAACCGTTTGTTTGTGATCTGTTTCGTTTTTATAGGACAATGTTTGTTGTATAGTCTAAGTAGTTTGTTAAGGAAAATGTCTGTCCAGTCATCAATACCATTGGCCTTGGAGAATTCTGTAGGCCAGTCAACAGTCTCTAGGTCAGCTGTGAACTTCCTTATTGAGGCCTCATCATGGAGTCTAAATGAGACTTTGTTGTATTCAAGTGGTGGTTTACTAATGTTTATCAAGAGGAAGGTTGGGTAGTGGTCTGTAGTGCTATCTGTGATTATCCCTGATTTAAGGGGGGCTAGTATATTGGTCCATATGTGGTCTATTATAGTTGCACTTGTTTCAGTGAGCCTGGTTGGTTTAGTTATTGTTGGTATGAGAAGTGTGTTGTTCATATTGTTGATGAAATCAGTTACAGGCTGATCATCTAGTAGGCCAAGGTTGATGTTGAAGTCTCCAGCTAAGAGAAGGTGGTGCTTATTCATTTGTCTCTTTGTTATTAGTGCCTTTAATTTCTCACTGAAGTTTGGGATGTTTGTGTGGGGTATCCGGTAAATGGCACCGATTGTTAAAGGCATCTTAAGGTTTTTTACAGTAAAATTAGCAAAAATGTATTCTCCATATTCATCACTAAAGCAATTGGTGCTAATACAAGATAATTAGTTAGAGTAATAGATTGCAATACCACCCCCAACTTGGTATGGTCTGCAGTTGTGGATTGCTGTGTATCCTGGTAGAGGGTAGATATCTATTGTGTCCTGTTTAAGCCAGGTCTCAGTAAGAATAATGCAGGAGAAGGGTGTCTTTAGTGATTCAAGGAGTGCCAGGAGGTCATCATAGTGTTTGCTTAAGGACCTGATGTTGTAGTTAAGTACTGATAGACTTTTATCATTGTTTAGGATAGTGCTGGCTTGTGATGCTGTTTAGTAAAGGCAGTTACTTTCCAATAGGTTTTGATTGTGTGTCAGATTATGTAGGTTTAGATCAGGGTCAACGTGATCAATCATCTTCTAGGTTTAAATTATGGTTATTTATATCCTGAGTTGTGTGTTGAGTTTTAGTACTGATATCTGTAGTGGTGGGAAGTTTGGACAAGTATATAGCTATAGCATTTTCGTCATGTAGAGTATGGTCACTAATACACATAATGAAGTTGGTGTTGTCTATGTGTTGTGCTGGAATGAGCTAAAGTACAACTAGGTATAAACTAATAATATAAAAATACAAATTAAAAATAGCACAAGACTCTCACTTGTAATTGCACTAAGGTCTAATGTAATGACTTTGGTATAGTCCATGTATTGAGCTAGAATGAGCTATAGTACAACTAGGTTTAATCTAATAATATAAAAATACAAATTAAAAATAGCACCAGGCTCTCACTAGTAATTACACTATGGTCTAATATAATGACTTTGGTACTGACTATGTATTGAGCTAGAATGAGCTATAGTACAACTGAGTTTAATCTAATGATATAAAAAAGGCACAAGACTCTCAGTTGTAATTGCACTAAGGTGTTATATAAGTTGTTTACAAGAATTAGAATATAACTAGATTTAAATTGACAAGATAAAATATACAAGTTAAGGTAGCAAAAGAATAAAAAAAGTAGGAAAAAAAATATATATGAGGTAGTTGGTACTAGTTAGCAAAAGATAGTTAAGGGCCTTGAACAATAATATAATTGAAATATACACTAATTGCACACACAATATAGTCACTAAGATATGAAAACAATCTTAGAGTAGGACTTATAATATAAACTTATAATATAAAAATACAAATTGAAATGGTACTTGCAATTGCACTAGAGTCTGGTATAGGTTGTTGACAAGATCAAGAGTATAACTAGATTTAAATTGACAAAATAAAATTCACAATTAAAGTACCAAAAGAATAATAGTAAAAAATAACAATGGTAATGTCTTGGTTATAATATGATAGTAAGATGGTAGACAGGTACTCAGGTACAAAGGATAATATAAAGGTTGGAGTTGAATATACAAACTTGAAAATTTGGCAACAAAATGTTATGGGAAGTATAAAATAATGTTTAATGTACAAAAGTAAAATTGACTGGTAGTAAATATGGTGTTTAATAAAATTTTAGTAAGTAATAATGATTACAAAAAAAGTGAAAAAGTAATGTTTATTTCATTCAATATTGCACTGGTAGTTATACTTGAGGTTATTTGGCAGTACAAGGTAATTAAGAGTACTCTAAGATAGTAAATGTAGTATTAAAACAGGTAAAGGTAATTAGACAAGTAATGGTTATTAAATGTCAAAAATGTTAAGAGTAAATTGAAATTATAGTAAAAATGGTAATTATTAATTTTAGTAAGTAATATCAATTGATAGTATTTAAAAAAATATGAGGTAGTAATATGGACAGAGAAAGTATCAATTCAGCTAATGTTTAAGCAAACAATAGTAAGTAAGAAAATTACATAAGGTGACTTATGCTTACTAGTAAAATCACAAAATGAGGTAGTTGATTATTTAATTACTAAGAGATTGTACAATGAAATTTGAACAATAATGGAGCAAAACATACACTACATTACGTAGGCTTTTAGGTTGGACATTGTATAGTTATTCTCTCTAAGATTAGTATCCCTGAGAAATCGTGATAGATCATTCTCGTTCGTGATTGTGTACAGTTGACCTACATTTGTTTTCCTAACTAGAATTTTCCCATCCCGTGTGAAGCATTGGTGTATTGTGTCATTATTCTCCCGCTTAAGTTTTCTGACTATACAGGAGGTTCTGACGTTTTTTGGTAAGACACTCGTTTATGTATACCTCTTTCTTTACTTTAATAGATGCAATAATTAAGTCTTTTTTCCTGTCATGTGAGTGGAATCTAAGCATAACACTTTTTCTACCATGGGATCCTAGTAACCTGGCTTCTTTTATTTCTGACTCTGGTACAATAACACTTGTTTGGTCCTTTATATATGACATAACAAACAATATAAATAACATAGAAACATGATATATACTCTAGAATGAATAAAATTTGTCATTATGTAACAGGTGGAGGTGGCCACAACCGCTCCCTCTTTGTTGTGGTAAACACTGCCATCTAATGACGGCCTTTTGAAGCTGTCTATTATAATTATTATATGTAGTACATTATTATTATATATGTCTCGGTGGGGGACGGCCGACTTGTTGAAAAAATGTATTATTATTATTATACATATTATATTATTATTTTTGTATTATATACTGTTATTCCTTATTGCAATAATTGTATAAATGTCAACCCATTCACGACTGCATACTGGAATGGACAGTGATGTCATTTGTTTACTCTGAAACAGCCAAGCAATGGACCATTTCTCCTAGGTTGAGCTCTATTTCTGTAATATTCTATCAAATGAGACCAAAAAAAAAACAAGAATACAACCATAAAAACCATTCAAAATTACTGCAAAGGGTAGCTAATTGCTGAGAAGTGAACTCCATTATTTATGTTTAGATTTCTTTAATTTTTGGTGTACGTTAAGAAGCATCTTTCCATCATTCTTTGCCCAAGTTTCAATAAGATAGTCCAACAAACAAATGAGATACAATTCCCGATATCAAGAGCAAGAGCCCCTCACCAGTGTCAAGGAACCTGCCTTGAGGTCTGCTCGCTTGTGGAAATTTTGCTCGCGTATGGAAGCAAAAAGTCGACCCATCGACTGCTCGTATTTGGAAAAATTCGCACGTGGACACACTCACAAGTAGAGGTTCCACTGTACTTCCTATTTCCAAGACTCAAGTCCGGCTATATAAAAATAACCAGTTTCGCTGAATCCCTTCACTAAATATTATCCTGCTCACACTCCAACAGATCGTCAGGTAACAAATACCATTTGTCTCCATTCACTCCTATCGAACACGGTCATGCACGCCTTCTGAAAGTCCAAGCCCCTCACCCACAAAACCTCCCTTACCCCTTCCTTCCAACCTTTTCGAGGAATACCCCTACCCCACCTTCCTTCCCCTACAGATTTAAATGCTCTCCATGTCATTCTACTTTGATCCATTTTCTCTAAATGACCAAACCACCTCAACAACCCCTCTTCAGCCTTCTGACTAATACATTTATTAACTCCACACCTTCTCCTAATTTCCACACTTCGAATTTTCTGCATAATATTTACACCACACATTGCCCTTAGACAGGACATATCCACTGCCTCCAACCACCTCCTCGCTGCTGCATTCACAACCCAAGCTTCACACCCATGTAAGAGTGTTGGTACTACTATACTTTCATACATTCCCTTCTTTGCCTCCATAGATAACATTTTTTGTCTCCACATATACCTCAATGCACCACTCACCTTTTTTTCCCTCATCAATTCTATGATTAACCTCATCCTTCATAAATCCATCCACCGACATGTCAACTCCCAAGTATCTGAAAACATTCACTTCTTCCATACTCCTCCTCCCCAATTTGATATTCAATTTTTCTTTATCTAAATCATTTGATACCCTCATCACCTTACTCTTTTCTATGTTCACTTTCAACTTTCTACCTTTACACACACTCCCAAACTCATCCACTAACCTTCGCAATTTTTCTTTAGAATCTCCCATAAGCACAGTATCATCAGTAAAAAGCAACTGTGTCAATTCCCATTTTGTATTTGATTCCCCATAATTTAATTCCACCCCTCCCCCGAACACCCTAGCATTTACTTCTTTTACAACCCCGTCTATAAATATATAGTGGTCCCTCAATTATCGTCCTTAATCCATTCTTGGAAGTGGGACTATTATCGAAATAGACGATTTTCGAATCAATTTTCCCCTTAAGAAATAATGTAAATACAATTAATCCGTTCCTGACACCCATTAGTATTAAAACAAAAAAATGTTTACATGGAATATAGATGTAGTACATAAACAATACAATGGGACATGATGAATGAAACATTACCAGCATAACACTTACCTTTATTGGTGATTCTTCTTAGTGTATGGAAGACTGGAGGAGGAGAGAGATTGAATTACTGTTTGGAATGGGAATCCCCTTCCATCAACACCTCAGGTACCAAGTCCTTTTCTGGGGTTACTTCTCTTCTGTTTCTTAATGCCACTAGGACCAGCTTGAGAGTCACTGGAGTCCTGTCTCGCAAAAAAAAAAAACTGTCCAGAGGGCTCTGTTTCTGGTGTCTCTTTAAAACTTCCCTAAAATGTGCCAAGACTCTGTCACTGAACAAGTTGCCGATATGGCTTGCAACATCCTTCTCAGGGTGATGTTTCTCCATAAGTCTTTCCATCCTACCCCACATTTCAAAAATCTCCTTAATTTCTGAAGAAGACACCTTCTTCCATCTCTCTTTCTCCTCCTCTGCAGCAAGATTCTGAGCTGCGATCTGTTGCTGTTCCTGCTGAAGCTCTAGCAGCTCCTCAGTGGTGAGCTCTTCGTTGTGGTCCTCCACCAACTCTTCCACATCCTCCAAACTCACATCCAACCCCATGGAATTTCCCAATGCCACAGTAGAGTTCACAACTGACATAGGTTCATCAGGGGCAGCCTCAACCCTTTCAAAATCCCTCTTGTGGACACAATCTGGCCATAAGTTTCTCCAAGCAGAGTTCAAAGCCCTGGTAGTCACTCCCTCCCAAGCCTTACCTATAAGGCTTATGCAATGGAGAATACTGAAGTGTTCTTTCCAAAAATCTCTTAGGGTCAAGTGAGTGTCTGAGGTCACATTAAAGCACCTTTCAAACATTGCTTTGGTGTAGAGTTTTTTAAAGTTTGAAATGACCTGCTGGTCCATGGGCTGGAGGAGAGGAGTGTTATTCAGGGGCAAGAACTTTACTGTGATTAACCCAAACTCCTTCAGAATTAGGTCATCCAAGTTTGGAGGATGAGCAGGTGCATTGTCCATTACTAGGAGACACTTGAGATCCAATTTCTTTTCCAGGAGGTAATTCTTCA
This sequence comes from Cherax quadricarinatus, assembly GCF_038502225.1. NCBI lineage: Eukaryota > Metazoa > Arthropoda > Malacostraca > Decapoda > Parastacidae > Cherax > Cherax quadricarinatus. Next base: position 25,280 of record NW_027197256.1, on the reverse strand, counting down.
CACTAGGGCCAAACACTTCATTGAACCACTCGACAAAAATTTCCCTCGTGACTCATGCCTTATTATTAGATCTCCAAAACACATACAATTTACTCTTCATAACATTGTTTTTCTTGAACGCTCTGGGATTTTCAGAATGGTACATTAGTAACGGCTTCACTTTGAAATCCCCACTAGCATTAGCACAGAACATGAGCATCAGCCTGTCTTTCATAGGCTTGTGTCTTGGCAGTGCCTTTTCTTCCTGAGTAATGTAGGTCCTCTTTGGCATTTTCTTCCAGAAGAGGCCTGTTTCGTCACAATTGAACACTTGTTCAAGTTTCAGTCCTTCAGCCTCTATGTTCTCCTTGAATTCCTGCACATATTTTTCAGCCGCTGTTTGGTCAGAACTGGCAGCCTCACCATGCCTTATCACACTGTGTATGCCAGTACGCTTCTTAAATCTCTCAAACCAGCCTTTGCTAGCCTTAAATTCACTCACATCAGAACTAGTTGCAGGCAATTTCTTTACCAAATCCTCATGCAACTGCCTTGCCTTTTAACAAATAATTGACATCTTAAGACTATCTCCTGCTAATTGTTTCTCATTTATCCACACCAATAATAACTTCTCAACATCACTCTATCATATGCCTTTTCTAAATGCAATAAAAACTTCCCTACCTTTATCCAAATACTGTTCACATATATGCTTTAATGTAAACACTTGACCTACACATCCCCTACCCACTCTGAAACCTCCTTGCTCATCCGCAATCCTACATTCTGTCTTAACCCTAATTCTTTCAGTTATAACCCTACCGTACACTTTTCCTGGTATACTCAGTAAACTTATTCCTCTGTTATTCTTACAATCTCTTTTGTCCCCCTTCCCTTTATATAAAGGGACTATACATGCTCTCTACCAATCCCTAGGTACCTTCCCCTCTTTCATACATTTTTTAATCAAAAATACCAACCACTCCAACACTATATCCCCCCTCCCCCTGCTTTTAACATTTCTGTCATGATCCTGTCAGTTCCAGCTGCTTTACCCCCTTTCATTCTACGTAATGCCTCACGCACCTCCCCCACACTCACATCCTGTTCTTCTTCACTCCTAAAAGATGGTATACCTACCTGGCCAGTGCATGAAATTACCGCTTCCCTTTCTTCGTCGACATTTAAAAGTTCCTCAAAATATTCTCACCATCTACCCAAAACCTCCATCTTTCCATCTACTAACTCCCCTACTCTGTTTTTAACTGACCAATCCATTCATTCTCTAGGCTTTCTTAACTTGTTTAACTCCAAAAATTTTTCTTATTTTCATTAAAATTTCTTGACAGTGCCTCTCCCACTCTATCATCTGCTCTCCTTTTGCACTCTCTCACCACTCTCTTCACCTTTCTTTTACTCTCCATATACTCTACTCTTCTTATAACAATTCTGCTTTGTAAAAACCTCTCATAAGCTAACTTTTTCTCTTTTATCACACCCTTTACATCATCATTCCACCAATCACTCCTCTTTCCTCCTGCACCCACCCTCCTATAACCACAAACTTCTGCCCCACATTCTAATACTGCATTTTTAAAACTATTCCAACTCTCTTCAACCCCCCCACTACTCTTACTTGCACCAGCCCACCTTTCTGCCAATAGTTGCTTATATCTCACCCGAACTTCCTCCTCCCTTCATTTATACACTTTCACCTCCCTCTTGCTTATTGTTGCCATTTTCCTCTTTTCCCAACTACCTGTTACTCTAACTTTAGCTACAACGCAATAATGATCCAATATATCAGTTGCCCCTCTATAAACATGTATATCCTGGAGCCTACCCATCAACCTTTATCCACCAATACATAATCTAACAAACTACTTTCATTACGTGCTTTCTCATACCTTGTATATTTATCCTCTTCATAAAATATGTATTACTTATTACCAAACCTCTTTATACACATAGCTCAATTAAAGGCTCCCCATTTTCATTTGCCCCTGGCACCCCAAATTTACCTACTACTCCCTCCACAACATTTTTGCCCACTTTAGCATTGAAATCCCCAACCACCATTACTCTCACACTTAGTTCAAAACTCCCCATGCATTCACTCAACATTTCCCAAAATCTCTCTCTCTCCTCAACACTTCTCTCTTCTCCAGGTGCATATACACTTACTATAATGCACTTTTCACATCCAACCTTTATTTTACTCCACATAATCCTTGAATTAATACATTTATATTCCCTCTTTTCCTGCCATAACTTATCCTTCAACATTATTGCTACTCCTTCTTTAGCTGTAACTCTATTTGAAACCCCTGACCTAATCCCATTTATTCCTCTCCACTGAAACTCTCCCACCCCCCTTCAGCTTTGTTTCACTTAAAGCCAGGACATCCAGCTTCTTCTCATTCATAACATCCACAATCATCTTTTTCTTATCATTTGCACAACATCCACGCACATTCAGACTTCCCACTTTGATGAGGTTATCAAATAATTTAGACTAAGAAAAATTGGATATCACATTGGAGAGAGGGAGTGAAGATGAGAATGTTTTTAGATATTTGGGAGTTGACATGTCAGTGGATGGGTTTATGAAGGATGAGGTTAAATATAGAATTAATGAAGGAAAAAGGTGAGTGGTGCATTGAGGTATATGTGGAGACAAAAAACGTTATCTGTGGAGGCAAAGAAAGGAATGTATGAAAGTATAGTGGCACCAACTTTCTTATGTGGATGTGAAGCTTGGGTTGTAAATGCTGCAGCGAGGAGGCGGTTGGAGGCAATGAAAATTCTGAGTGTGGAACTTAGGAGAAAGTGTGGAGTTAATAAAAGTATTACTCAGAGGGCTGAAGAGGGTTTGTTGAGGTGGTTTGGTCATTTAGAGAGAATGGATCAAAGTAGAATGATATGAAGAGCATATAATTCTGTAGGGGAAGGAAGGCGGGGTAGGGGTCGTCCTCGAAAAGGTTGGAGGGAGGGGGCAAAGGAAGTTTTGTGGGTGAGGGGCCTGGACTTCCATCAAGCATGCGTGAGCGTGTTAGATAGGAGTGAATGGAGACGAATGGTTTTTCGGACCTGACGAGCTGTTGGAGTGTGAGCAGGGTAATATTTACTGAAGGGATTCAGGGATACCGGAATGGATTGTACAATACCTTCACTTTAAAGGAGGGGTTTGGGATATTGGCAGTTTGGAGGGATATGTTATATATCTTTATATATGCTTCTAAACTGTTGTATCTGGGTGCCTCTGCAAAAACAGTGATTACGTATGAGTGATGTGAAAGTGTTGAATGATGATGAAAGCATTTTCTTTTTGGGGATTATCTTTCTTTTTTGGATAACCCTGCCTTGGTGGGAGACGGCCGACTTGTTGAAAAAAAAATATGTATGTGTATATATATTTATACAGTGGACCCTTGGGTAATGGTACTAATCTGTTCCAGAGAGCTTGCCTTAAACTGATTTGGATGTTAACCGAATTAATTTTCTGCATAAAAAATAATGGAAATCCAATTAATCCATTCCAGATGCCCAAAAAGTATTAAACAAAATATTTTTTTACATGAAATATGCATTTCCCTACACAGAAAACAATGAGACATGCACAATAAACAATACTGAAATGACACTTACCTTTATTGTGGACTTATTGATGAGTGATGAGACGGGAGGAGGAGAGAGGATGTAGGTGTACTATTGTTTGGAAGGGGAATCCCCCTTCCATAAAGACTTCAGGTAACAAATCCTTTTCTGGGGTTACCTCCCTTCTTTTTCCTGCACATATTTTTCAGCCGCTTTTTTTCAGAACTGGCAGCCTCACTATGCCTTTTCACACTGTGTATGCCACTAAGATTCTTAAATCTCTCAAACCAACCTTTGCCGGCCTTCAGTTCACTAACGTCAGCACTAGTTTCAGGCATTTTCTTTATAGGATCATCATGCAACTGCCTTGCCTTTTCACATATTATTGATTGAGAAACACTATCTCCTGATAATTGTTTCTCGTTGATCCACACCAACAACAGTCTCTCCACATCTTCGAGTATTTGTGATCTCTGTTTTGTAAGCATATTTGCACCTTTCGCAACAACAGCTTCCTTGATTGCCTTTTTGTTGGCCATGATAGTAGTGATGGTTGAATGGGGTTTGTTGTATAACCTGGCCAACTTGGAGACATGCACTCCACTCTTGTACTCTGTGATTATCTATTTCTTTAATTCAATAGTATTTCTCATCCTTTTTACCACAGGGTTGGCACTAGAAGCTTTCTTTGGGCCCATGGTGGCTTATTTAGCAGTTACAAGTACTAGAAACACTGGAATAATACAAAATGTATCGCACGTACTTGTGGAATCATCCGGAATGGCTTGTAAATAATGGCACACTAGCTGAAGGCTGGGCAACTCAGGCGCTCAAGCCAGACGGACAGGTGGACACGTTTGGTATGAATGTCCTTAACCGAATTCTTGGGTGTTAGCCGAGCTAATATTTTGGCGCAAAAACGCACCGCTATCCGATTTTGGCGTTAGCCAATGCCGCTGTTACCCGAGGGTTCACTGTATATTCTTCTTTCTTTCAATGCACCAGGCATCTCCCACTGAGGCAGGGTGGCCTAAAAGGAAAAGCAAAAGTTTCTCCTTTTACATTTAATAATACAGTGGACCCCCGGTTAACGATATTTTTTCACTCCAGAAGTATGTTCAGGTGCCAGTACTGACCGAATTTGTTCCCATAAGGAATATTGTGAAGTAGATTAGTCCATTTCAGACCCCCAAACATACACGTACAAACGCACTTACATAATTGGTCGCATTCGGAGGTGATCGTTATGCGGGGGTCCACTGTATATACAAGAGAAGGGGTTACTAGCCCCTTGCTCCTGGCATTTTAGTCGCCTCTTACGTCACGCATGGCTTTCGGAGAAAGAATTCTGTTCCACTTCCCCATGGAGATAAGAGGAAATGAACAAGAACTGATAAGAAATTAGAAGAAAACCCAGAGAAGCATGTGTATACATGTATATACTTGTCTATGCATGTGCATGTGTATATATTCTTGCCTATGCATGTGCAGTGTAAGTAGAAGTAGCAAGACATACCTGAAATCCTACATGTTTATGAGACAGAAAAAGGACTCCAGCAATCCTACCATCACATAAAACAATTACAGGCTTCTGTTTCACACTCATTTGGCAGGACAGTAGTATCTCCCTCGGTGGTTGATGTCTGCCAACCTACTACCTAGGAATTTGCATTTTTATTCTCATGAAATTATTCAAAATACTGTGTGCATTTGTTTTCTAGTTCTAGCTTAGACAACGATGTACTGACGTGGTTGAGGTGTCAGCTGGCAGAAGCTACCAACCTTCATGACCGTTCTCTTGTGGCACAGTTGCATGAAACTTTACGCTGTGTGCAGCTCTTTGATTCACAGGTAATTGAGTGCTGATAGAATTAAGTTAGTCTTATTCAAAATAATACGTGGGTGAGGGTGCCTTAATTATTGAAAATGCTGAATATGTATTTTAAATAGAATATCACCTCTATTTTTACTAAAAAAGAAACAAAAAAAATACAGTTAAGGTGGATTTTTAAAAATATATTTCGAATTTTCTCTCTTATTTTAAAAGTTTAAAATATCACAGCTCATTTTGAATTCAGAATTTTGAGCATTACTCCAAATTCTGAAAAAATACCAACTTAAATTTAGGATTTTTTTGCTAGCAAACAGACAATTCCCATTTCAAGAATGTGTTTTCTGAATTTGGGAAATTTCCTAATAATGGGAGTTGTGAATTAAATTTACATTATTATGTAATGAATGGCACATACAGTATGGTGAGAATGGACTTGAATGGTTAGAAATTAATGATGAGAAACATTGCCTATTAATTTGGACTTTCAAGTAAGAAAGTGTCAAATTATCATAATTTGAGAATATGTTGGAATATGCAGAAAACTTGTATGTTGACAAATTGGTAAATGTTTATAATGAAGAGTAGTTATGAAACAGCTCAGCATGAATTTTCAGTCTTTAACCCTTTGATTGTTTCAGCCGTATATATATGTCTTACGAGCCAGTGTTTCGGACGTACATACACTCAATATTTCTAGCGGCTTCAAATCAAGCAGGAGAAAGCTGGTAGGCCCACATGTAAGAGAATGGGTCTGTGTGGTCAGTGTGCACTGTATAAAAAAGTCCTGCAGCACGCAGTGTATAATGAGAAAAAAGAATTCCGACCATGTTTTTGGATTAAAACACCTACTTTGAGGTGTATTTTCATATAGTATTTACGGTTGTATTCTTATTTTCTTGGTCTCATTTCATAGAGTGGAAAACATATTACAGAAATAGAGATGCTTTTGATTAGTTTCACGATGAAAACGACCTTGAAATAGAGCTCAAAGTAGCAGAAATGTTTGATTTTTACCAATGTTCATAAGTAAGCAAATCAAACCACACGTCCAATACACATCAACTGGGGAGTCTAATATTCTTTCACTAGTGCACTGATATTATTTATACCATTTTTACAATAATGCAGTGGTCTGCATAACAGTAAATCTTCTATTTTTTGTGTGAATAAAAAATCAAAATAGAAAGCAAGAGTAATATAAGAGGGGCCTGGAGACATGACTAATGAACAGAGGATATGTTTTTTTAGTGCCAAGAATGTCTACATTGTTTATTCTGGACCCTATTTTGAAATTGGCATCTTTTTAATTTGTGTGAAATTGGCCAATTTGCCAATTTCTGACCACTTTATTGGGTAGTTGAAATCAGTAAATGGGCAGTTTCTTGTACTCAATTGATAGATAAAATGGAGTTCTAAAGGAATAGCTATGAGTTTGGTTGACTGGAACAACGGAATTGGCCGAAAATAGGGCTCAAAGTCGGCAAAATCACCGATGCGTATATATCGCCGAGATTGCTAAATTCGCGGGAGCATAATTCCATAAGTTTTCGATCAAATTTTGTACTTTTGGTGTCATTAGCGTCGGGAAAAGATTCTCGATCATTTCATAAGAAAAAAATCATTTTTTTTTTTTCCAAAAGTTTTGCGACATAAAATGACAGTTTCAGAAATGGGTTTGTGACAATCAAAGGGTTAACGGGAAAATGTTGAGATGGGTTTAAGGTGGTAGGGGTGGCATTTTGTTTGTCAGAAAACAGGAAGGTATTGCCTAATGTGGTTGTTATGTGATGTCCCACTCAGTGGTTAAGTATCTGTTGGCATGCTCATGCTAAATTTTCCGACTCATATATAAAGTGGATTTCCACATAATAGTACTCAAGGTCATTTGAGTATGAATATGGTTATATTTATTTGGTAAAAGTGAATGAGTGGCCAAATACTAGCACAATGGGTAACTTCCAAGAGAAGTAAAGGGAAAATTTTAAATGCAAAACATAAATTACTCTGAAATTATGCAGACCATCAGTGTGGAGTTCATTGTATTTGCAATATAGAGAGATGGATTGGATATGTTTCTTAGATTCTCTATATAACTCAAGGAATCATCATGCAGCAATGCGATTTGTAATTCCTGCTGTTATTTTCAGGGCCGAGAGCACCTTGTTAGAAGTTTGGTTGAAGACTATCGAAGCAGATCGCCCTATGTTGCTTACCTTGTTCGTAGTAGACAAGGCCTTCTCACAACTATTGCACACCTGGAAAAGTAAATAGTCTTAAATAACGTATTGCACTTTCAAGACAACTAAACCATTATGAAACAAAGTGTTTGTTGTAAAATATAGTAGGTGCTTTCCTTCTTTAAATAATTTTTTTTAACATAAGAGAAATTTTATATAAAGTACTCTGTTGTTAAAAATAAACTGCATATTGCATTGTATATTTTTAACTTCATCTTTATGCATGTTATTCAGATACGACATTTCAGTTTAAAACTCTTAATTGAAATCCATTTCAGACTTTTATCAAGAATTAATGCTGATGGGGCTGTTGTCATGTCGTCAATCGTTGGAGTTTGTGTTCGAATGTTCCTTGAACGTCGAGAACAGAGCCTCAGTCGATTCACTCATGATTTCACTGTACTTACTGTCCCTGATGAGAAAGTTCAACTTGTAGAAAATTTCTTATCACAACTTTTTTCTGAACTTGAACGGGATCCAATGTGGATAAGTAAGCTTGATTTTTATTAAAGAATATTGTTAAAATAACTGTTTTGCTTTGGTTAGATTCACATTTTTTAATTGTTGTACAAGATTTAGAAGATAATCAGGCATTATTTCTTGTAGGAAAACTATGGAAATTGCAAAAGTTATTTCTTTAAAGTGATATGGTGTGAAAGAACTTCAGGAATATTGTTAATGAGAATGAACAGATAAAATATTCCTTTCTTGTGTAAAGTTTATTGAATGAGTGTGAGGGTATTTTGTATTGCTAATTATTTATTTTTGTACATATACAGTTGATCCTTGAACAGCTTGGGGGATACAGGGGCTGAATCCCGTGCAGTTGAAAATCCACGTATAACTTTGACTACCCAAAAACTTAACAATTAATAGCCTATTGTTGACCAGAAGCATTACCGATAGCATAAACAGTCAGTTAACACATATTTTGTATGTTACATATATATAAGTAGGTAGTAGGTTGGTAGACAGCAACCGCCCAGGGAGGTACAGTAGGGCCCCACTTATACGGCAGGTTTGGTTCCAGGCTGCCGCCGTAAAGCGGAAATCGCCGTAAAGTGGAACCCCTTTTTTTCCACTTATAAATACAGTGGACCCCCGGTTAACGATATTTTTTCACTCCAGAAGTATGTTCAGGTGCCAGTACTGACCGAATTTGTTCCCATAAGAAATATTGTGAAGTAGATTAGTCCATTTCAGACCCCCAAACATACACGTACAAACGCACTTACATAAATACACTTACATAATTGGTCGCATTCGGAGGTAATCGTTATGCGGGGGTCCACTGTACATAAAAATACTAGATAACAAGTTTACACTAATATATATTAAGTTAGCAATAGAACTAGGCATCATAAAACAATAAAAAAGTACAATACACACATAATGCACTCATTACTTACCTTAAAATATTTATAGTCTTAATCTAGGGTGAGACAAGTAGTATTTATTGTAAGAAATCAAGTGTGGTATGTATGGTAGTCAGCCGGGCTACCATACCAGGCCACATAATATTCTATTACATTGAAGCATCCCAGAGCGATAAAATGCATATACAGTTTACTCATTACTTACCTTAAAATATTTGTAGTCTTAATCTAGGGTGAGATAAGTAGTATTTATTGTAAGAAATTAAGTGTGGTATATATGGTAGCCAGCTGGACTACCATACCAGGCCAACCCACCCACACATACTATTCTATGATATTTAAGCATCCCAGAGCGATAAAATGTATATACAGTTCACTCATTACTTACCTTAAAATATTTGTAGTCTTAATGTAGGGTCAGGAGTAAGTAAATGAGATAAAACGAATAAATGAGAGAGAGAGAGAGAATGAGTGCATGAGAGAGGACAGGCGCAGAGTTATGTAAACAAACCAGGCGAACGTAAGTTTTGTAAACAACAAAGTGTACACGTCTGGTTTGTGTATAAGTTACATTGTGTACAAGTTGTCTCTACATTGATACGGTAGAATAAATAAAGAACACTCCCATTCTCATTTAACATCATTTTGAGAAGAAATGATGCTCTGAGTGAAGGCAATAGAAATAAGTCACTCTGTCTGACTTTTTTGGGTTATCCTAGGTTTTCTACACATATGCTGTTATGTATGATAATCTATGTAACTGTATTTGTGTATACCTGAATAAACTTACATACATACGAAAGGAATAATTTTCTACAGTTAACCCCAGTAACACATTTTCTCTTATGTTAGATTAGAGAAAATGTTATTCTTGCTGTCACTTGTACAAGTTATCTGGCTACCAAATCTCATATTTATGTTTATTTATTCTATTGTGGGGTGTATTTATCATCTTTATATGTTATGTATCATGTTTATTATATAATTTTGAAAAAATATCATGGATGGATTAATGAAAATGTGTATATTAACGTAATATATGACATTTAATTAGACTCGGTGATTATTATTATTATTATTATCATTTCTAATATGGCGTCACTTGTGCAAGTCGTCTGGCTACCACATCTCATATTTATGTTTATTTATTCTACTGTGGGGTGTATTTATCATCTTTATATGTTATGCATCTTGTTTATTATGTAATTTTGAAAATATCATAGATGGATTAATGAAAATGTGTATATTAACGTAATATATGACATTTAAATGAGACTCGATGATTATTATTATCATTACTAATATGACGTCTGGAGACATAAGACACTTGCTGATTTTAATGTGTACCTGCACGCCAGCACAGTACATATGTAAGTTTATTTAGGTACAGGTATACGTAAGTATAATTATCAGAGTATATATAAAATAAAATAAATGGCATTTATGGATTTGGAAAAGGCGTATGACAGGGTGGATAGGGGGGCAATGTGGCAGATGTTGCAAGTGTATGGTGTAGGAGGTAGGTTACTGAAAGCAGTGAAGAGTTTTTACGAGGATAGTGAGGCTCAAGTTAGAGTATGTAGGAAAGAGGGAAATTTTTTCCCAGTAAAAGTAGGCCTTAGACAAGGATGTGTGATGTCACCGTGGTTGTTTAATATATTTATAGATGGGGTTGTAAGAGAAGTAAATGCGAGGGTCTTGGCAAGAGGCGTGGAGTTAAAAGATAAAGAATCACACACAAAGTGGGAGTTGTCACAGCTGCTCTTTGCTGATGACACTGTGCTCTTGGGAGATTCTGAAGAGAAGTTGCAGAGATTGGTGGATGAATTTGGTAGGGTGTGCAAAAGAAGAAAATTAAAGGTGAATACAGGAAAGAGTAAGGTTATGAGGATAACAAAAAGATTAGGTGATGAAAGATTGAATATCAGATTGGAGGGAGAGAGTATGGAGGAGGTGAACGTATTCAGATATTTGGGAGTGGACGTGTCAGCGGATGGGTCTATGAAAGATGAGGTGAATCATAGAATTGATGAGGGAAAAAGAGTGAGTGGTGCACTTAGGAGTCTGTGGAGACAAAGAACTTTGTCCTTGGAGGCAAAGAGGGGAATGTATGAGAGTATAGTTTTACCAACGCTCTTATATGGGTGTGAAGCGTGGGTGATGAATGTTGCAGCGAGGAGAAGGCTGGAGGCAGTGGAGATGTCATGTCTGAGGGCAATGTGTGGTGTGAATATAATGCAGAGAATTCGTAGTTTGGAAGTTAGGAGGAGGTGCGGGATTACGAAAACTGTTGTCCAGAGGGCTGAGGAAGGGTTGTTGAGGTGGTTCGGACATGTAGAGAGAATGGAGCGAAACAGAATGACTTCAAGAGTGTATCAGTCTGTAGTGGAAGGAAGGCGGGGTAGGGGTCGGCCTAGGAAGGGTTGGAGGGAGGGGGTAAAGGAGGTTTTGTGTGCGAGGGGCTTGGACTTCCAGCAGGCATGCGTGAGCGTGTTTGATAGGAGTGAATGGAGACAAATGGTTTTTAATACTTGACGTGCTGTTGGAGTGTGAGCAAAGTAACATTTATGAAGGGATTCAGGGAAACCGGCAGGCCGGACTTGAGTCCTGGAGATGGGAAGTACAGTGCCTGCACTCTGAAGGAGGGGTGTTAATGTTGCAGTTTAAAAACTGTAGTGTAAAGCACCCTTCTGGCAAGACAGTGATGGAGTGAATGATGGTGAAAGTTTTTCTTTTTCGGGCCACCCTGCCTTGGTGGGAATCGGCCGGTGTGATAATAAAATAATAATAAATGAAATAACTTTTAAAAACACTTGAAATTTTGGAGTTTCCAGACAAAATGGAGAGACTTAGTGCTTACGCATCTCACAGAGAATGTAAACAAGCCGGGTGGGGTGCAGTGACCGTATTAGAATGTCAGGTGGGGGGAGCCATATAGCGAGTTTTGGTCATAATTTGAAATGACCATATTAGCGGAACACCGTAAAGCGAAACGCCGTAAAGCGGGGCCCTTCTGTACTACTGTCCTGACAAATGAGTATAAAACTGAAGCTTGTAATTGTTTTACATTATGGTAGGATTGCTTGTGTCTTTTTTCCATCTCAAACATGCTACTTCTACTTACACTTGGGTTACACTACACTTGCATTTTTTTTTTTAACACGGCCATTTCTTGCCAAGGCAGGGTGATCCAAAAAGAAAGAAAAATCCAAAAAGAAAGAAAAAACTTTCATCATCATTCAACACTTTCACCGTCACTCATACATAATCACTGTCTTTGCATAGGCACCAAGATATGACAGTTCAGATGTACCTCCAAACTGGCAATATCCCAAACCCCTCCTTTAACCCGTTAACTGTTCAAACATTCTTACCGCTAGCACTCCAAACGTAGATCTACTTTTTATTTTTCCTGCCTCCAAATTTAGCATGATTGGCCTGAAATGCCTGGTCAGCATAGAATGAGTCTTAACACTCAATGTGCTCCGTATTAAAAAAATCTGGGACCACTAGTACTTTTTGGGAGCACCAGTTCAATTGAGCGCCAGCTAGAGCAAACAGTGTGGCAAACACCAAGGATTCATTGATGTCATGTCATATATTAACACAACAGTTTTAAGAGGAAAGTGATGTTGACCCTGAGTTTAGTGGCTTTGAGGTGGATGTGGCCACAAGCAGTCACAGAAATATCAAAAACCTTGATAATAACCCATGTGCAACATTTGTGCAACACTCTTTCAATTTTTGTACCACTGGTAATATCATCCTGCCAGAATGTCCAATAACTTATGCCCTAAGAAAAAAAAGAAATAATTCTGGAACGTGTAATGTGTTTGGCAGGCTGGCCAGCTGGCTGACCGCCGGATGGCTTGCCGTCTCATTCTCTGTCTCTGTCTCACATATATAAACACAATTATGCATAGTGTAAATTACCTAGGATATCCCAAAAAATCCAGACAAAGTGCTATACTGTGCTTGTAAATATAATGCATAATAAGCATGACTGGCAGCTGGCAAGCAGTATGCATTTTCACATGTTCAGGAATCAGATGTGATCATGTGTAATACCATTTGGTCCATGAGCAACTCTCTGAGACAAGGGAGACAAGCAGACAGAAAGACAGACACACACAGTCAGACAGAAAGATACACACACACAGGCAGACAGAAAGATACACACACACAGGCAGACAGAAAGATACACACACACAGGCAGACAGAAAGATACACACACACAGGCAGACAGAAAGATACACACACACACACAGGCAGACAGAAAGATACACACACACACACACAGGCAGACAGAAAGGTACACACACACAGGCAGACAGAAAGATACACACACACACACAGGCAGACAGAAAGATACACACACACACAGGCAGACAGAAAGGTACACACACACAGGCAGACAGAAAGACAGACACACACAGGCAGACAGAAAGAAAGAGACAGACAGACACACACGCACACACACACACGCACGCACGCGCACACACACACACACACACACACACACACACACACACACACACACGGACAGACCAAACTATAAAAGGGGGGACTACACAGGTATGAGAAACTTCCTGCAGGAGGTTCAGTGGGACAGAGAAATGGTAGGAAAATCAGTAAACGAGATGATGGAATATGTGGCAACAAAGTGCAAGGAGGCAGAGGAAAGTTTTGTTCCCAAGGGAAACAGAAATAATAGGAAGACCAAAACGAGTCCTTGGTTTACCCGAAGGTGTAGGGAGGCAAAAACTAAGTGCAACAGAGAATGGAAAAGGTACAGGAGGCATAGGACCCAGGAAAACAAGGAGATTAGTAGAAGAGCCAGAAACGAGTATGCGCAGATAAGGAGGGAGGCCCAGCGACAGTATGAAAACGACATAGCATCGAAAGTCAAATCTGACCCGAAACTGCTGTATAGCCACATTAGGAGGAAGACAACAGTCAAGGACCAGGTGATAAGGCTGAGGAAAGAAGGTGGAGAACTCACAAGAAACGATCAAGAGGTATGTGAGGAGCTCAACACGAGATTTAAGGAAGTATTTACAGTAGAGACAGGAAGGACTCTGGGGGGACAGACCAGATGGGGACACCAACAAGGAATACACCAACAAGTGTTGGACGACATACATACAGATGAGGAGGAGGTGAAGAAACTGCTAAGGGACATCGATACCTCAAAGGCAATGGGACCGGACAACATCTCTCCATGGGTCCTTAGAGAGGGAGCAGATATGTTGTGCGTACCACTTACCACAATCTTCAACACATCCCTGGAAACTGGGCAACTACCTGAGGTATGGAAGACGGCAAATGTAGTTCCCATTTTCAAAAAAGGAGACAGAAAAGAGGCACTAAATTATAGACCTGTGTCATTGACGTGTATAGTATGCAAAATTATGGAGAAGATTATCAGGAGGAGAGTGGTGGAGCACCTGGAACGGAACAGGAGTATAAATGCCAACCAGCACGGATTCACGGAAGGCAAATCCTGTGTCACAAACCTTCTGAAGTTTTATGATAAAATAACAGAAGTAAGACAAGAGAGAGAGGGGTGGGTTGATTGCATCTTCTTGGACTGCAAGAAGGCTTTTGACACAGTTCCTCACAAGAGATTAGTGCAGAAGCTAGAGCATCAGGCGCATATAACAGGAAGGGCACTGCAATGGATCAGAGAATACCTGACAGGGAGGCAACAACGAGTCATGGTACGTAATGATGTATCACAGTGGGCACCTGTGACGAGCGGGGTCCCACAGGGGTCGGTCCTAGGACCAGTGCTATTTTTGGTATATGTGAACGACATGACGGAAGGGTTAGACTCAGAAGTGTCCCTGTTTGCAGATGATGTGAAGTTAATGAGGAGAATTAAATCTGATGAGGACCAGGCAGGACTTCAAAGAGACCTGGACAGACTGGACACCTGGTCCAGCAAATGGCTTCTCGAATTTAATCCTGCCAAATGCAAAGTCATGAAGATAGGGGAAGGGCACAGAAGACCACAGACAGAGTATAGGCTAGGTGGCCAACACACACACACACACACACACACACACACACACACACACACACACAGGCAGACAGAAAGACAGAGGCAGACAGATAGACAGAGACAGGCAGAAAGAAAGACACACACATAGGCAGACAGAAAGACACACACACACAGGCAGCCAGAAAGACACACACAGGCAGCCAGAAAGACACACACACAAAGGAAGGCAGAAAGACCAGGCAGACAGATACAGACACACACAGGCAGACAGATAGACAGAGACACACAGGCAGACAGAAAGACAGACACACAGGCAGACAGAAAGACTGAGACACACAGGCAGACAGAAAGACCGAGGCACACAGGCAGACAGAAAGACAGACACACACAGGCAGACAGAAAGACACACACACACACACACAGGCAGACAGAAAGACACACACACACACACACAGGCAGACAGAGAGAGACACACACACAGGCAGACAGAAAGACAGATAAGCAGACTTAGCTAGACAGACAGACAGACATGTTTATGTGTAACAGTGAAAAACAAAGCCAGGGTTCCATGCAGCAGTGCACAATCATCGTGTCACTCCACTGCTTACCCTGTCAGCAGTTGAGTAACACTCGTCTTAACACCATGCTTCAAGGATTTTCATATATACCCCAGCGTGTTTAAAACATTGCTAGGACCTATAAATACTTTGTATATATTTCTAGACAGTAGTAAATGACCAAGGCAGGTGTAAATGTTGACCTGTCAGTGTGTGTGACAATTTGAGTACAATTTCAGTACCTAATACTAATGTCAGAATAAAGATTGGCTATGAAATAACAAGAACTACTATAAATTGTAATTATCAGAACATAGAAATTATATAAAATATAAAAACTAGAAAAAAAAGGTATATCGTCAACACTTCGCAAGCGGCAGGACTCCATGTTACCGTCAGGTGAGCATCCAGTGCCAACTTCATGGTCTTATATCTTGGTAAATACTGGTCCTGAAAATTTTTTTTTGGTCTTATTACACACAGAAAATTGTCTTCTTTAATTTTTTTTTTTTTTTTTTTTCAAAATATTCAGAGCGCTGGGCGAGTGAACGTAGATCTACGTTTGGGCAGTTAACAGGTTAAAGTGCAAGCATTGTAATTCCCATTTCCAGGACTCAAGTCCAGCTAACCGGTGTCCCTGAATCCCTTCACAAAGTATTACCCTGTTCACACTAAAACAGCTTGTCATATCCCAAAAGCCATCCATCTCCATTCACTCCTATCTAACATGCTCATGCATTCTTGCTGGAAGTCCAGGCTCCTCGCCCACAAAACCTTTACCCCCTCCCTCCAACCTTTTTGGGGCTGACCCCTACCCTATCTTCCTTGCACGTACAAGCATATAAATACACATACCATCCAGTGTGGTCATATGTCAAGCAGGTCATAAGTCAGATGGTAGGTGTACACACCCCTCTGGGTTTTCTATTTTCTTACTAGTTCTTGTTCTTGTTTATTTCTCCTTATCTCCATGGGGAAGTCTACCTGGAGGGTATTCCAAGGATCAACGCCCCTACTGCCCAGTCAATGACCAGGCCTCCTGAAATAGAATTCTTCCTCCATAAGCCATGTGTGTCGTAAGAGGCAACTAACATGCCAGGAGCAAGGGGGCTGGTAACCCCCTTTCCTGTATACATTACTAGAGTTAAAAAGTGAGACTTTTGTTTTTTTCTTTTTGGGCCACCCTGCTTTGATGAGATATGGCTGGTTTGTTGAAAAATGATGATGTATTATGTACTGTATTCTTACAGTAAAGTAAGCTAAGGAAAAGAAAATGTTATTAAGAAAATAATAAGAAAAAAATAAATTTACAGTACTGTATTGTTTTGATCAATACCATAAGTTTATATCTGTTTACCAGATGAATCATTTGTCTGCCAGTACCTACATCAATATTGTCTTACATGTTACAAAACACTGTATGTAGATGTTATACATAGTAACACTAGACATCAAAAATGAGAAGATAATGTGAAAAAGAAATTCATATTTATTTACAGCTATGTATAACGATTCATGCATTAATAACAAAGAAGCAGCAGTACGATTGCTTTATAGTAGCCTAGTGTAACTGATACGATTGCTTCATGGTAGCCTAGACAATACACTAATGAAAAATCATTATAAAATTTTTATGCATACAGTATTAGTCATATTCATAATACAGTATTGAAAACATTGTTACATTTAAAAAAAAAAAACTACCTGTGATGATAGGCTGATACACAGTTTCTCCAGTTATGAGAAAGAGAGAGAGAGAGAGAGAGAGAGAGAGAGAGAGAGAGAGAGAGGCATACCATATGGTAATGTAATTCTTTGAGAGCAAAGTTATAAAAAAGTAAGAAAACTAACACATTATTAATTTTACATTAAATATCACTCACCTTATGCCTTTGTAAGGATAGACTATCCACTTCCATACCAATCTTGCACATAATGATCTGCGTGATGAATACTTAGGCAACGATGATGACGATGGTGCAAAAATGTCTAGTACAGTTCTTGCTGTACAATTATTAGATTTTCACACAGAGAGACTCACACACATACACAGTAGATGAGTTTATTAACTATACTGCATGATGATAATTTACTATTTATTAAGTGGAAGTGGATCATCATAAAGGTCTTCATCCTCATCATCATTATGTTGAGCAGGCTGAGTAGGAGGAAGAGGAGGGGTTGGTCTTGCTGTTTCAGGGGTGGCAGAGATGGAGGAAGGGGATGGGACGGCAGGAGAGGCAGGCACACTTGGTGTAACTTTACGGAAATACATCGTAATTTTTTTCTGACTTTTTTGCTTTTTCATTTCTCTAAAAATGTTTCTATATGGTACCAATCTTTCTTCTGCCATTTACTTTAGTTTCAGTGCCCATATCATAGAAGGGTCCATGTCATAAAAGAAGTCAAAAGCAATCTTGAAAAATCTGAACCCTTCCCCAGATTGTCTAATGTCAATTTGTTGTCTGGTACCACTGCTTCTATGCCATCTTCCTCATCGTCTGGCACTGGTTCAGAAACACTTACATCCATCAAGTTGTCTTCTGTTAATTCCTCTGGTGTATTGTCTATTAGCTCTTGAATGTCTCCAAGATCCACATGTTGAGAGTAAGACACATGTGCAATGATCCACATCTTGAAACTCTTCACTCCCCATCTTTTTTGCCATATCCACAATCTCTTGCATGATTTCCTTGAATGGTTCTGTCGTAAATCTTTTGAAGTCATGTACAACATCTGGACACTGCAGCTGCAGACCTCAGTCTTCCTTACATATCAAGCAATTGAACTTTTCTTGTAATGTCATGACTTTTCTCTGCTTCTTGGGAGCACTTCCAGCATCATTAGTGGCACTTCATATGGGTCCCATATGAAGATGATGAAAAATACGCGAGAACTGCGAGAAATCACTTTTTACTGTAATACGCTATTTAATGGAAGGACAGACTGTTCACATATTTGATGGAAGGACAGACTGTTCACATAGAGACGATTAGTGTCACATGGCGTTTGCAACACTTGAGCTCGCCGCAGTAGCAACAGGTAGTGGCTACAAAATTATTACAGTACTACAGTATGTACAGTAGATTGACGATTAAAACGGTAGTTAGGTTCCTGAAAATGCAGTGTTAGGTGAATCCATGTTAACGAAATTGAAGAACTTGTGGGAAAAATAGTGTTATGTTTCTGGGACCCCCAAACAACCTTTATTTTTTTTTGGTTTCCAAATACTACACAAATAAAAATGATAATGCAATTGTTGTTAATTGTCATTATGTATGTTTTTTTCCTGTTCATGGCTACAAATGCAACAAAAAAATATTTCTTACCTTGAATTGTGGTAGCTGTTGTTCATTGATGATTGTGGAGGAGGGAGTGGAGAGTCATGGTGAGGCCCATCTGGGCTGAGGTGGATAGTAGTCCAGTCAGTAAGACAGTCCAGTCAAGTGGGTCAGTAGGTCAGTCATTCAATTTAGTAGGTCACTCATTCAAGTCAGTCAGTTAAGTCATTCAATAAATCAGTCAAGTCAGTAGGTCAGTCATGTCAGTAAATCAGTCAAGTCAGTAAATCAGTTCTCATTAAATAAATCAGTCAAGTCAATAGGTCAGTCAGTTAACTTAAGTTATTCAGCAAATCAGTCAAGTCTTTTTTTTTTTTTTTCAACAAGTCGGCCGTCTCCCACCGAGGCAGGGTGACCCAAAAAGAAAGAAAATCCCCAAAAACAAAATACTTTTATCATCATTCAACACTTCCACCTCACTCACGCATAATCACTGTTTTTGCAGAGGTGCCCAGAATACAACAGTTTAGAAGTATATATGTATAAAAATACACAATATATCCCTCCAAACTGCCAATATCCCAAACCCCTCCTTTAGAGTGCAGGCATTGTACTTCCCATTTCCTGTACTCAAGTCCGGTTATATAAAATAACCGGTTTCCCTGAATCCCTTCACTAAATATTACCCTGCTCACACTCCAACAGATTGTCAGGTCCCAAATACCATTCATCTCCATTCACTCCTATCTAACATGCTCATGCACGCGTGCTGGAAGTCCAAACCCCTCGCCCACAACACCTCCTTTACCCCCTCCCTCCAACTTTTTTGAGGATGACTCCTACCCCGCCTTCCTTTCCCTACAGATTTATACGCTCTCCATGCCATTCTACTTTGATCCATTCTCTCTAAATGACCAAACCACCTCAACAAACCCTCTTCAGCCCTCTGACTAATACTTTTATTAATTCCACACCTTCTAATTTCTACACTCCGAACTTTCTGCATAATATTTACTCCACACATTGCCCTTAGACAGGATATCTCTACTGCCTCCAACCGCCTCCTTGCTGCAGCATTTACAACCCAAGCTTCACACTCATATAAAAGTGTTGGTACTACTGTACTTTCATACATTCACTTCTTTGCCTCCATAGATAACATTTTTTGCCTCCACATATACCTCAATGCACCACTCACCTTTTTTCTTTAATCAATTCTGTGATTAACCTCATCTTTCATGAATCCATCTGCTGACATGTCAACTCCCAAATATCTGAAAACATTCACTTCTTCCATACTCCTCCCCAATTTGATATCAAATTTTCTTAATCTAAATCATTTGATACCCTCATCACCTTACTCTTTTCAATGTTCACTTTCAACTTTCTACCTTTACACACACTCCCAAATTCCTCCACTAACCTTTGCAGTTTTTCTTTAGAATCTCCCATAAGCACAGTAACATCAGCAAAAAGTAACTGTGTCACTTCCCATTTTGTATTTAATTCCCCATAATTTAATCTCACCCCTCTCCCGAACACCCTAGCATTTACTGCTTTTACAACCCCATCTATATATTAAACAACCATGGTGACATTACACATCCCTGTCTAAGACCTCCTTTTACCAGGAAGTAGTCTCCCTCTCTTCTACACACCCTAACCTGAGCCTCACTATCCTCATAAAAACTCTTTACAGCAAGTCATTCAGTAAATATCAGTCAGGTCCATAGGTCAGTCAAGTCAGTAAATCAGATGACAGCCCGGGTTATTCATTGCACAAGCCCGTATTTTTACCTCACTCTTTTTAATCATACAAACCAATGCTTCATTAAGGCCATAAGCTCTCACCATGTCCACCACACAGGTACCACATATAAGCTTATCTAATAGTATCTCGATTTTCTTCATAATTCCAAGACTTGAACTTTTTTTTTTACTATGTCTTGCCACTTTCTGCATCACTTGCATGCCTCCTCAGTGCCATGGTTTTTTGGCAGATGCAATGTATGGTAATGAAAAGACCAAAATCCGATTCACAGACAATGCTGGGTACTGCACTTAACACACACGTACCGGACACTGGTACGGAGGTGGCAGGGTAGGAAACTAGGGCCTCCCCTGTAAAAGATACTGGCTTGACCCACAGGCAGACTGCCTAGCGCTCACTACACAGCAGGGAGATCCCCACTTTCCAGCTTGGGGCACTGAAATTTTTTCCCTACCGAGAAGCAAAACCGTTCAAATTTAACTTTACGAAGTGTAATACAAAAATATGCTGCAATTTGGCAGTAGTGTAATGGAGAAAGCATTTTAAAGGAAATATTTTAATCAATGGTCTACTGTACTGCAATTAATTTTATGCAGTTACAATTTAATATTGCATCTTTATGTTTCTTTACATTTCTCTCAACTGCAAATGGCACCATGTATGATCTGTAAGGTTGTGTGTGTGTAAGTTTTGATAAATTTTAGCTTTTATATAATAGATTGTTGTATATTTTATGGTAGTAAATGATAAAATAGAGTAGTATCTGTATAGTATTTTTCATGCATTCACAACATACCTAACATTTTCCTAATCTTTTCAATAATTCTAAGCTATGCAGTTCATCTGCGAGTTTTTTTCAAATTGCTGCAAATCTCCAAAAAATATTTTCAATATATTTATTGAAAAAAAAAAAGCATATGAGTAGACCTATACAGTTCAAACCCATGTTGTTCAAGGATCAACTGTATTCTCTTGTAGCTTATTACTTTGCTTGGTCATTACCCATATTTCTTATATTGTTACCTAACATTATACATAAAATACTTTCTCCATTTTGATGATCTAATTATCTTTCTAACTGAGTATTTGGCATTGTCTGTGGATTAAGAGAAATTAATGTATCTGAATATTGTAGTGTAGATGCATCAGATTATTGCGGTGTGAGTGTAAAACATGGTCTTTGAATGTTGCAGTAATAAGGAGATTGGAGGCTGTTAAATTGTCTTTTCTGAGATAATTTTGTGATGTGAATATTATGCAGAGTATAAAGAATATAGAAATTTGAAGATTTGGTCACATGAAAAGAATAATTCAAGGAGCAAAAGAGGATACTGAGCATTGAGATTTTTGGGCTTGAATATCTAGTAGATGAATATGTACATACATGTATTAGATTGTGAAAATTGAATGAAAGTGGTCTTTCAGATTTGATGTGTTTTTAAATTTGAGTATAATATCCTTGAAGAAATTCATGAAACTGGCTAGTTGGACTTGGGTTTTGAAGGATTAGTAGCACATTGCTTGTATTATGAAAGTAGGTGATGTGGGGCATGTCAGCAGTTGATTATCATTTGACCATGATGTCTGTGCCACGCTGGAAAGGCAGCTACATGGATTTTTTTCTTTGAGTCACTCTGACTTGGTGTAAAGCAGCTAAAATTCACTTTCTTTATATTTTAACTATGCATAGTCTAGTTCAGGTGAGATATAAGCAACTATTGGCAGAAAGGTGGGCTGGTGCAAGTATGAGTAGTGGGGGGGTTGAAGAGGGGTGGAATAGTTTTAAAAATGCAGTATTAAAATGTGGGACAGAAGTTTGTGGTTATAGGAGGGTGAGTGCAGGAGGAAAGAGGAGTGATTGGTGGAATGATGAAGTAAATGGTGTGATAAAAGAGAAAAAGGTAGCTTATGAGAGGTTTTTACAAAGCAGAAGTGTTATAAGAAGAGTAGAGTATATAGAGAGCAAAAGAAAGGTGAAGAGAATGGTGAGAGAGTGCAAAAGGAGAGCAGATGATAGAGTGGGAGAGGCACTGTCAAGAAATTTTAAGGAAAATAAGAAAAAAATTTTGAGTGAGATGAACAAGTTAAGAAAGCTTAGGGAACAAATGGATTTGCCAGTTAACCCTTTCAGGGTCCAGAGGCCAAATTTCAAAGTGCACACCAGTGTCCAAGAATTTCAAAAAATAATTTTGTTATTTTTTCTTATGAAATGGTAGAGAAGAAGAAAGGGAGGCGGTAATTTCATGCACTGGCCAGGGAGGTATTTCATCTGTTAGGAGTGATGAAGAGCAGGATGTGAGTGTGGGGGAGGAGCGTGAGGCATTACGTAGAATGAAAAGGGGTAAAGCAGCTGGAACTGACGAGATCATGACAGAAATGTTAAAAGCAGGAAGGGGATATAGTGTTGGAGTGGTTGGTATTTTTTATTAATTTTATTAACACACTGGCCGATTCCCACCAAGACATGGTGGCCCGAAAAAGAAAAACTTTCACCATCATTCACTCCATCACTGTCTTGCCAGAAGGGTGCTATACATACAGTTTTTAAACTGCAACATTAACACCCCTCCTTCAGAGTGTAGGCACTGTACTTCCCATCTCCAGGACTCAAGTCCGGCCTGCCGGTTTCCCTGAATCCCTTCATAAATGTTACTTTCCTCACACTCCAACAGCACGTCAAGTATTAAAAACCATTTGTCTCCATTCACTCCTATCAAACACGCTCACGCATGCCTGCTGGAAGTCCAAGCCCCTCGCACACAAAACTTCCTTTACCCCCTCTCTCCAACCTTTCCTAGGCCGACCCCTACCCCGCCTTCCTTCCACTACAGACTGATACACTCTTCAAGTCATTCTGTTTCGCTCCATTCTCTCTACATGTCCGAACCACCTCAACAACCCTTCCTCAGCCCTCTGGACAACAGTTTTGGTAATCCCGCACCTCCTCCTAACTTCCAAACTACGAATTCTCTGCATTATATTCACACCACACATTGCCCTCAGACATGACATCTCCACTGCCTCCAGCCTTCTCCTCGCTGCAACATTCATCACCCATGCTTCACACCCATATAAGAGCATTGGTAAAACTATACTCTCATACATTCTCCTCTTTGCCTCCAAGGACAAACTTCTTTGTCTCCACAGACTCCTAAGTGCACCGCTCACCCTTTTCCCCTCATCAATTCTATGATTCACCTCATCTTTCATAGACCCATCCACTGACATGTCCACTCCCAAATATCTGAATACATTCACCTCCTCCATACTCTCTCCCTCCAATCTGATATCCAATCTTTCATCACCTAATCTTTTTGTTATCCTCATAACCTTACTCTTTCCTGTATTCACTTTTAATTTTCTTCTTTTGCATACCCTACCAAATTCATCCACCAACCTCTGCAACTTCTCTTCAGAATCTCCCAAGAGCACAGTGTCATCAGCAAAGAGCAACTGTGACAACTCCCACTTTGTGTGATTCTTTATCTTTTAACTCCACGCCTCTTGCCAAGACCCTCGCATTTACTTCTCTTACAACCCCATCTATAAATATATTAAACAACCACGGTGATATCACACATCCTTGTCTAAGACCTACTTTTACTGGGAAATAATCTCCCTCTTTCCTACATACTCTAACTTGAGCCTCATTTTCCTTGTAAAAACTCTTCACTGCTTTCAGTAACCTACCTCCAACACCATACACCTGCAACATCTGCCACATTGCCCCCCTATCCACCCTGTCATATGCCTTTTCCAAATCCATAAATGCCACAAAAACCTCTTTAGCCTTATCTAAATACTGTTCACTTATATGTTTCACTGTAAACACCTGGTCCACACACCCCCTACCTTTCCTAAAGCCTCCTTGTTCATCTGCTATCCTATTCTCCGCCTTACTCTTAATTCTTTCAATAATAACTCTACCATACAATTTACCAGGTATACTCAACAGACTTATTCCCCTATAATTTTTGCACTCTCTTTTGTCTCTCTCTCCTCTACATTCCTCTCTTCTCCAGGTGCATACACACTTATTATGACCCACTTTTCGCATCCAACCTTTACTTTAATCCACATAATCCTTGAATTTACACATTCATATTCTCTTTTCTCCTTCCATAACTGATCCTTCAACATTACTGCTACCCCTTCCTTAGCTCTAACTCTCTCAGATACTCCAGATTTAATTCCATTTATTTCCCCCTACCGAAACTCCCCTACCCCCTTCAGCTCTGTTTCGCTTAGGGCCAGGACATCCAACTTCTTTTCATTCGTGACATCAGCAGTCATCTGCTTCTTGTCATCCACACTACATCCACACACATTCAAGCATCCCAGTTTTATAAAGTTTTTCTTCTTCTCTTTTTTAGTAAATGTCTACTTGTATTTTTGTTTAAGAAATGTATGAAAGAGGGGAAGGTACCTAGGGATTGGCAGAGAGCATGTATAGTTCCTTTATATAAAGGAAAAGGGGACAAAAGAGATTGTAAAAATTATAGAGGAATAAGTTTAGGATGTTCGGGAGAGGGGTGGGATTAAATTATGGGGAATTAAATACAAAATGTGGAGTGACACAGTTACTTTTTGTTGATGATACTGTGCTTATGGGAGATTCTAAAGAAAAATTGCAAAGGTTAGTGG
>NW_027197255.1:42500-65342 GCF_038502225.1 Cherax quadricarinatus | reverse complement strand
ATTAGAATAAACTAAAGAGTACAAAATGTGTAACCGAGACAAAGGAAAAGAAAATTTGTAAAGTTAATAACCATGATAAATAATAGCTAAAGAACGTCTAAGTGAGAAAGCATAGTTGACAAAATGCGTTTTTCATATAATAGACCGTCGATTACCTAAAGTAAAAGCATATAAAATAAGATACAAAGAAATGGTAAATATGTTCTTACTTCTGAGATACAGTGACTACTGGATCTCATACAAGTCTTTGATATTTATACCAGTTTTTCGCTTGACAGTGAAGAAACTTTTATACAGCAACCTCATACAACAAAACCACTGCATATTACTGCGGCAAAAGAAAATATATAAAGAGGAACAACCGGATTTTGAGAATTTAATCCGGTTGTTCCGGTGTTATGTAATATTTAAAGATACGGATAAAGTAATTTACACTAGTAGTTCTTTATCATATAATAAACTTGAATTATGTAGGTTTTTCAAAAAATAGTACAAAAAGAAATAATAAAGAAAGTTATGAAGAAGAAAAATGATCTTGAAAAAATTATAAGAATTTGGCTATTTCAGAAATTTGTGCATACCAGAATTTAATGAATAGACACATTAAATAAATTTTGCCTTAATTTTTACAACGTTTACTCATAATTCATCGGGTCAAGTGAAGAATAAGGAGATGAACTCGGTCATATGAATTGGGCTGCCGTGTGCTTGAGGTAAAGAGTTAGTAGGTGATGTACGAGAATTTGCACGAGAAGATTTGCGAGCACGAATGTGCCCAGGTTATGTTCTGTAGTCTTGTAGTTCTGGAGGAAGGAAGCTTCAATACACTTTCTCCACACCCTGTCTTCTTTATGTACCATCAGATGGGCTCTGTTCCTGGCTATAAAGTGGCTGATATGTCTTTTCATCAATTTATCTTGTCGTTGCCTTGTCCACATGCTAGAAATGAATCTACAAATAAAAAATTTAAAAGGTAATATTTGACAAAGGCAATAAAAGTACACTAATGCTACAAACAAAATACAAAAAAGTCAGACAACAAAATTACTGAAGTGGAAATAAATATGTTAAACACTAACTAGAAAAGTCAAAATAAGTTTTCTAAAAAGCTATATTTAATTTGCAAAAGATTTAAATATCGAAAAGAAACCGTAGATATAAGATACTGAAATAACTTAAAAGGAATTAAACTACTATTAAGTATTAAAAAAACAAATTTTAAAAGGGTCAAATTAAATTGCACGATGGGTTTTAGTAGAATGTGCATCAGGACTAACGTACCTGGAGTTTACCTGGAGAGGGTTTCGGGGGTCAACGCCCCCGCGGCTCGGTCTGAGACCTGGCCTCATGGTGGATCAGGGTCTGATCAACCTGGCTATTAATGTTGGCCGCACTTAAACCAACGTACGAACCACAGCCCGTGTGATCAGGTACTGATTTTAGGTGCCTGTCCAGTGCCTTCTTGAAGACAGTCAGGGGACTATTGGTAATCCCCCTTATGTATACTGGGAAGCAGTTGACCAGTCTTGGGCCCCTGACACTTATTGTGCTGTCACAACAGCATTCCAACATCTTAATATGGAATCGTTCAGGACCCTGTACACTGTGTATGTTAGGCCCATATTGGAGTATGCAACACGAGTTTGGAACCCACATCTAGCCAAACACATAAGGAAACTAGACTAGTCCCGGAGCTAAGGGGTATGTCCTACGAGGAGAGGTTAAGGGAAATCGACCAGACGACACTGGAGGACAGAAGAGATACGGGGAGATATAATAACGACATATAAAATACTGAGAGAAATCGACAAGGTGGACAGAGACAGGATGTTCCAGAGATGGGACACAGCAACAAGGGGTCACAGTTGGAAGTTAAAGACTCAGAGGAATCACAGGGATGTTAGGAAGTATTTCTTCAATCACAGTGTTGTCAGGGAGTGGAATAGTCTGGGAAGTGATGTAGTGGAGGCAGGATCCATACATAGTTTTAAGAAGAGGTATGATAAATCTTACGGAACGGGAAGAGTGACCTAGTAGCGGCCAGTAAAGAGGCGGGGCCAGGAGCTGTGAATCGACCCTGCAACCACAACTAAGTGAGTACATCTAGGTAAGTACACACACACACACGGAGAGGTTAAGAAATATCAACCCGACGACACCGGAGGACAAGAGGGATAGAGGGTACATGATAACGACATATTAAATACTGAGAGAAATTGATGTGGTGGATAGAGAAAAATGTTTTAGAGATGGGACACAGCTACAAGGAGTCACAACTGAAAGCTGAAAACTCAGATAAGTCACAGGGATGTTAAGAAGCACTTTTTCAGTCATAGAAAATGATGTAGCGGAGGCAGGATCCATATATAGCTTTAAGCAGAGGTTCGATAAAGCTCATGGAGAAGGGAGAGAGTAGACCTAGTAGCAACCAGCGAAGAGGAGGGGCAAGGAGCTATGAATCGACCCCTGCAACTACAACTAGGTGAGTACAAACGCACACATGCAAATACCACCTGCAAGGCAGGTGTAAACATGTCACTACAGCACTCTAGGGCACTCAAGGCAGTAAGGAGAAATCGTAAAACCCCCCTTCGATGACCCCTGGGACACGAAGCCATTTCAAGAGAGAGGAAGATGGTTACAAGACTGTCTCAAGAACATTCTAACATGGGGAATTAAAAAAATTCAAGCACACACACACAATAACAATAATCTTTATTTCTACAAGAACATGATACAAGTTATGCAGATCATAGCTAATATCAGTGACATACTATATAGAAAGCCCATGGTTTTGAAGAGTATTTCGGGCAGCTTAGGTTAACTTAGTTGCCAGGATGCGACTCACACCAGTCGGCTAACATTTACTGTCAGGTGAATAGAGATAGCAAGTGTCTTAAGGAAGCTCGCCTAATGTTTTCACCCGTACCGGGGATCGAACAACAGACCTCAATGTGTCAGCTGAATGCAATACCAACAGAGCGCTACGAAACACTATATTCACACACACATACTCACACCCACACACCCACACACACACACACACACACACACACACACACACACACACACACACACACACACACACACACACACACACACACACACACACACACACACACACAGGTGCTACCAAAAAAAAAAATACCCTGTACACTTACCTTTCTGATGTCCTTAATGGCATCTGGTTCCTGGTTAATGACCAGGCCGAATAGTCGAGCTAACTTGGTCGATGGTTGAAATTTGTACTGCTGTGAGGATAAACACCAGATGCTGTGGAAAAACGCTTTGATCAGCTCTGGGAATGATTCTCACTTTCCTTGGAACTGCCTTCTTAATACTATGGGTTGCAATCTACCTAATAAACAAGGAGAGAACTTATTAATTCTAAGTGAGGATTTTTTTTTGGTCTTGGATTACTGGTCAGATGAGCAACTGAGAGAGAGGATACAATACACCGGAGGCGGGAGAGAGAGACTAGGCATGTTTATGAGATATGGAAGCTCAACTTCCATAGGACTGTTAGGAATTGGACAAAACTCACCGTTATAAAAATTGCTTGAATTAGAAAAAAAATATTATAACTTTAATAATATAAGTAAAATTAAAATGACTATTATAATCAGGATGGTACTTATTCTGAAGTCTGAAGAGCTAATGAACCTAAGTTGTTTAGCAATGAGTTAAAGTTTTGTTGGTGGAGCCACATATAGTTGACACATGTGGATGTAGTCTCCGGGAAGGAGCAAGGGCACCTGCTAACGGTGACTGATGGTACGATCACTTGTAGACACTGTAGGCAGATGTAGGCGCCTAGGTGGTAATGAATTGACGAGATGGTCACAACTCAGTTGACACGTATTTCCTTGATAGTAACTTCCCTGCACTCAAGAGTAATATTATAAGCTCCAATAACAGTAGCTATGCTGTGTGGCGAAGAGTGACAGGAGTGAAAACACCTCTAGTGAGAAGTACCTTAATATCCACACATGTGGCTCAGGTGCAGACAGTGCTGACCAGACAAAAATCCTAACCCCCCCCCTCTCATCCTGTTAACCCACCCCAAGCCCTTCCACCCCATTAATCTTGGAACTTGCAAACCGGAAAGGCAGCTGAAAGTATGGTATACCAATGCAGATGGAATAAGACAGACGGAGGAGGAGGTGAAGCACTGCTTATCAGAAACCAATGGGGTTTGAAGAAGTGATGATAGCATTAAAATACAACCCTTCGCTATACAGCTAGATGACTAGGCAATAATATGATCAAAGCAACAGGGCAATGATGGATACACTAGCTGAGGTGGCCAGAAAGACCAACATGTGCAAGGCAAAGCTATTGGTCATGGAAGAATTTAACTACAAAGAGACTGACAGGAAGACCAGAATCTTGGAGGCCTAAGATGCTGGAGGTGGTACTGGAGAACTTCATGCTCTAACATGTTAGGGATACAACCAATGAGAAAGGTTAAGATGAGTCAGCTAGGCTGGACCTTGTATTCACTCTGAGTGGTTCTGACATATGGAATATTATCTATGAAAGGCCCCGCATTGCTAGAGATCACACAGGCCTGAGTTTCTGGAAGGATGTGAGAAACTAAACTTCGAAAGAAGGGACTACACAGGCACGAGGCAATTCCAAATGCGGTGCAGAAGGAAACAAAACTTGAGGAAAAGACAGTACATGAGATAGAGTAGGGAAGCGGAGGGAAAATTCGTTCCCAGGAGCAATAGAAACAATGTGAAGAACTGAATGAGCACATGTTTTATTTAGAGGTGCAGGGAGGCCAAAGCCAAAGGTGCTAGAACAAAAAAAAAAAAAAAATCAGGAAAACAAGGAACTGAGTCTAAAAGCCAGAAAGGAGTATGCACGGATACAGAGAGAGGCTCAATGGCAGTTTGAGAATGAAAGCCAAATCCGTCCCACAGCTGTTATATAACCACATCAGGGGAAAGACAATAAGGGACTAAGTAATTAGGCTGAAGAAGAAATGCGGGGAGCTCACAAGGAATGACCAGGAAGTCTATGAGGCGCTTAGCACGAGATCTGGTGAGGTATTCTCAAAGGAGACAGGAAGACTACCAGTTATCCGAAGCCGCAGAGTGTACCAGCGAGTGTTGGAGAGATTTTGTACAACTGAAGAGGAGGTGAGAAACTTGCTATGTTCACTAGATACATCGAAAACGGTGGAACAGATAATATTCTCTTTAGAGTAACAGAGATGTAATGGACTATGAGATGGCTTCTCAAAAGGCAAGTACAAAATAGACAGATACCAAACAAAAACAAATAGATAAATGAAAATAGAGTCAAATACATTTGCAAATTGCTTATGTATCAGCATACTCTCGTATATTTAATAATGTTAAAAACATTAATTGATAAAATAATGTGAAGATACTGAATATTGTCTGTTTATGTAAAATATAATCTGAAGAATTCAATTTTATTAAGATATTCAACGTAGAAGAAATACAGTGGGGAAGGAGGGAGGGAACTGATAATATTAGTATAATGATATTGACATTTTCTTGGAAGAAATACAAAAATAAAGATAAAACTCATTTACAAGTAGAACAACTGATGAAAATTACTTTGCTAATTAATGTGTTTTAGTAATTAGGTATCTTATATATTAAGGAATAAATTGAGCAGCCATTGAGGTTGGAGATATAATTGAACGGTCAAGAAAATTTCAGAATTAAATGACATTTTCTTTTTTTTAGGCAAATAGAACAACAAGAGAGAAAGTAGCATAGAATTACAAAAACGAAGGAAGGAAGGAAGGAAGACACTTTGAAATGGAAATAGTGGATAAGGAAAAAATGGAACCAGATAATTCATTTAAATTTAATATGAAAGGAAAAAGTCCAAAATAATGTAGGATGACTACAAAATCTTTGCAGTCAATGGAGAATTTCATTAACTTTTAAATATAAAGTTTCTGAGTGCATTTAAAAAAATATCTAAATATAGATGACTTAAACTAAAAAAAATGACAATTGAAAGTTAAGATATTAAAATAAGATAAAAAAAATTCTATTAGATATTTACAAGGAAAGGCAACAGGACAAGAAGAGATAAAACCTTTTGTTTTAAAAGAATTTTCATAACTCAGCAACACATTTTAAATACTTTAAAACTTCTCTGAAGTGGAGTGCTCAAACATCCATAGATTATTCATTCATCTCAAGTTCCCGTCTGCGCTATTATTGTAGGTGAGACTTCCCTGACTGTGATTTTCCACACTTGTATCAATTTAACAATTGAATTTCTCTTATCCCTTGTGACCCTAAAAATCAATATTGAGGAGTGACAGCAATGTGGTTTCTTTTGGGTTTCCTCGGGGGCCCATTATCCCTTCGTGTGATCTGTGGGATCCCAGATCCCCTTTTGCTGTGATAGATTGATCTCGCTGCATCATCTACCAAGAAATTTCTGAACATATGTTGAGTTGCCCATCTTTCAGCATGGACAATGAGAGCATAGTCCAAGTCTATGTAGATGATGTGAAATTTATGACTCTTTGAGTGCTTAGAAGGGAAAGGTAAGCAACTCCAAAACTGTCGTCCTAGGACAGGATGATGAAAGCAACTACAAATCGAATCCCAAATTGAGCTCGCGATCAGACGTTGACCCAAAAAATCCTTCTGGCTGGTCTGTGAACAAGTTACATGCACCATGTGACTCCTTCACCACTTCCAGAAAGGTGCCTCTATCTACGAACTCAGAAACAGCTATTACTCTCTTACAGTCATTTTCTTCTATCTATTACCCTCTCACATTCCTTCACTCCCAACTACCAATATTTCACTTTCATTTGCTTATTGCTATGCATGTACCACTTTCCTTTGCTTAAAACTTATTCTCCCTCACCTTCCTTTACCTTCAACTATCACTCTTTCACCGTCCTTTCGCTCTCAACTATTCCTCTATCTTTCACATATTCCTACATTATCTCTTTCCCATCTTCAGTTTTCTCTATTTCTTTTTCTCCACTACCTGTCCTTCCCGCGTCTCTCCCACCATCCCTCTCACACCAACTCATTCTTTTTTTTTATTTCGGTCCAAAAATTCCGGGTCGCCGTCTGAATTCGAAGGATTTTTCATAACTTTTTCTGATGCCTTTTAAGGAAATGCTTTTGTATTCAGGGTATTTCTGAAAAGGAAGCCGGTTTATTGTGTGAGATATTAACATAGTATGAAATAATATTCATATTGTATTTCATTTTCATAAAATATGTGGAATTTACAATACTTTTATTAATAAAAAAAACTACCTCTGTGTTTATTCTACAGTTACATGCATTGAAATATGTACATCTCTCCGTGTATATACATTAAAAGTAAATTCAAATCTCAGTTTTTGGACATAATCTTTCCGTGTGTTGGTGTACTGGGAGATGCAGCTTCAATGACCCTAGTGGAATCGACTGGGTTTAAACCTAATAAAAACCACTGGGTCCAGTCCTTCCATGTCTTACCTTCTTGTTTATGAATCTTCATTCATCATACGATATTGGTCATCCACCACTGCTTCAAAAAAAAAAAAAAAAAAATCCTATACCACAATATTTTCCGATATGCGATGTCATTCTTTATCATACTTTCTCCAACAATATTACTTCTTTCTCTCAAACTGCCTCATTCTTCTCTCACACTAATGCATGTTTATCCCACAATACCATATCTTTCTTCCACACTTACACATGCTTCTCCTACACTACCACAACTCTCTCCCTCACCACCACATCTTTTTCCACACTACCACATATCTCTCCAAACTCACTACAATATTCTTCTACAATACGCTTCTTTCTCCAACACTAACACAATTTTCTCCCACATAACACATCTTACTCCCACGCTTCCATATCTTTCTCCCACACTTTCACATATCTCTACCACAAAACTACTTCTATCTTCCACTGTACACATCTTTCTCCAACACTACCACATCTTTCTTCTGTCAAGACGCGGTAGTAGAGTCCTTTGGTTTGCTTCCCTGTTCGTCACCAGATACTATCAGGATTGTTGGTTAGATTAATAATCATCATGATTATCTGCGTGTCTGACAACTTTCATTATTAATATCATTACGCAGGGGAATGAATGATTAAGCCAGATAGTGGGTTGTAACAATGATGATAATTAAATAATTACACGCCATCCTTAATGATTTATAATTATTGCTGTCACTAACAAAGGTTCGATTAAGTAGTCGCAGGGTCTTTAATTATTAGTTTATCAACGCAATTCAACCAAAAACTTTTTATAAGATGCTTAATATACAAAGACTTTGAAAAGATATCCAAAATATCTCTGCAGTATGCTTTTAAAAAACTGAAATGCAACACATTTTCGAATTTATATTGAAGATGGATGTGAAGAAAAGTGTGATGATGGTTGTGAAGTTGGGTGTGAAGATGGGTGTGAAGATGGGTGTGAAGATGGGTGTGAAGATAGTTGTGAAGATGAGTGTGATGATGGGTGTGATGATTGGTGTGATAATGGGTGTGATGATTGGTGTGAGTATTATTAGCAGTGGAAGAGAACGTTGGGTATTGTCAGTTATGTGATGAGAGGTGCTAAGACGGGCAGGAGAGATAACAAGAGATTTATAGTAAGTAAGGAAGAACAATGCCAGCAACTACACCTGGGCAGACAAGTCGGTAGAAACATCGAAGACCGGCAAGAAAGTTTTTACAAAAGAAAAATATAGTAACAATATATAGCTCAATGCATCCCAGAGAAGAATAAAGAAAAAATCCTACCTCTTCGTTTTCCTTCCTTTTACATCACACAAACAGTTAGTGGGATAAGAGAAAACAGCAGAGGCGACGGACAGCACCAGTTACGCACTAGACTTTATGTGAGAGAAAAAGAGAGACATTGTACCGTAACATTTACGATCACATATTGTGGGTAATTGCAAGTAACATTGCAACCAAGAACAATGAGATGACGATGAGAATAACAGATCAGTAATCAAATAATGCAACCACAGTACAAACGAAGCTCATAAAAGGAAAAGGTTGTGTAATTCGAACAGCAGACTTCATCAGTTGAATACAGAAGTCATTACAGGTACTCAGGTATACACAAATATTTTCTTCATTTATTACAATTTTTATTTGCTCATACTATTATTTTCATCTTTCATACAACAACTTTCACGGTTATTCCATAATTATATCACTATCATACATCGACCTTTTACAGTCAAGCAACTTTTTTTTCTGAATGTTTCTATAACTAAGTTTTCTCGAATACCAACTCTGTATTATTCTCAAAGTTTGCTTTTTCCACATGTTCTTCTAACTCTGTATTTGAGTTTGCAAAAATTCTCAAATTTTCGTCCATATTGCAACGTTTTCCACAATGCTGCCACTTTCTGAAATATGCCACAGCTTTCCCATTATACCACATCTTCCTCTAACTATACTCTAACTTTATTCACTACTTCTTACCTCTCTCCCACCAAACTCCAACTGCAGTAGCTTATCTCACTATTCTCTAACTTTCCATGCAGTATAGCATCTTTTTCCAATGGTACTACAACTCTCCCAGCTATTTCAAATTTTTCTCCCACTATACTGCAATTTTTCCTGCTATGCCCAAAAATTTTTCCCGTTCTTTTTTCCCCACCAGCAGCCATGGACGACTCACAAAGCCATAAATTCACTTTACGATGTGATGCTGCTGCTGAAATAGCTTATAGCGGTATATTTTCCTCAGATGCTTTACTGACCTAACAAATACCAGCAACAGATGCATAAATTATTTTCTTTTCCTAAATTGTTTCAGTAACAAAAATATTTTAGAAGTATATGATCTCAAACTTTTATTTGTAAGATTGTCTTTCTTTTATTTGTTGCATGAAATAAATACATTGGTACTTGCATTGTTGATACCTATTGTTTACATATTATTAATTTTATTAATACTTTTATTCAGCGTTATATCTTTTACTGTGTGTACTCACCTAATTGTGGTTGCAGGGGTCGAGACTCAGCTCCTGGCCCCGCCTCTTCACTGATCGCTACTGGATCCTCTCTCTCTCTGCTTCCTGAGCTTTGTCATACCTCTTCTTAAAACTATGTATGGTTCCTGCCTCCACTACTTCACTTGCTAGGCTATTCCACTTGCTGACAACTCTATGACTGAAGAAATACTTCCTAACGTCCCTGTGACTCGTCTGAGTCTTCAGCTTCCAGTTGTGACCCCTTGTCCCTGTGTCCCCTCTCTGGAACATCCTATCTCTGTCCACCTTGTCTATTCCCCGCAGTATCTTGTATGTCGTTATCATGTCTCCCCTGACCCTTCTGTCCTCCAGTGTCGTCAGTCCGATTTCCCTTAACCTTTCCTCGTACGACATTCCCTTGAGCTCTGGGACTAGCCTTGTTGCAAACCTTTGTACTTTCTCTAACTTCTTGACGTGCTTGACCAGGTGTGGGTTCCAGACTGGTGCTGCATACTCCAGTATGGGCCTAACATACACAGTGTACAGTGTCTTTAACGATTCCTTATTAAGGTATCGGAACGCTATTCTCAGGTTTGCCAGGCGCCCGTATGCTGCAGCGGTTATTTGGTTGATGTGTGCCTCCGGTGATGTGCTCGGTGTTATGGTCACCCCAAGGTCTTTCTCCCTGAGTGAGGTCTGTAGTCTTTGTCCACCTAGCATATACTCTGTCTGCGGTCTTCTTTGCCCCTCCCCAATCTTCATGACTTTGCATTTGGCTGGATTGAATTCGAGAAGCCAGTTACTGGACCACATGTCCAGCCTCTCCAGGTCTCTTTGCAGTCCTGCCTCATCCTCGTCCGATTTAATTCTTCTCATCAACTTCACGTCATCTGCGAACATGGACACTTCAGAGTCTATTCCTTCCATCATGTCGTTCACATATATCAAAAATAGCACTGGTCCTAGAACTGACCCCTGTGGGACCCCGCTCGCAACAGGCGCCCACTGTGATACCTCTTCACGTACCATGACTCGTTGCTGCCTCCCTGTCAGGTATTCCCTTATCCATTGCAGTGCCCTTCCTTTTACGTGTGCCTGATCCTCCAGCTTCTGCACTAATCTCTTGTGGGGAACTGTGTCAAAGGCCTTCCTGCAGTCTAGGAAAACGCAATGTACCCAACCCTCTCTCTCGTGTCTTACTTCTGTTACCTTGTCATAAAACTCCAGGAGGTTTGTGATACAAGATTTGCCTTCCATGAACCCATGCTGGTTTTCATTTATAATCTTGTTCCTTTCCAGGTGTTCGACCACTCTCCTCCTGATAATCTTCTCCATGACTTTGCACACGATACATGTCAGAGACACAGGTCTGTAGTTTAGTGCCTCGTTTCTGTTTCCTTTCTTAAATATGGGGACTACATTAGCTGTCTTCCATTTCTCAGGTAGTTGCCCAGTTTCAAGGGATGTGTTGAAGATTGTGGTTAGAGGCACACACAGTATTTCTGCTCCTTCTCTAAGGACCCATGGGGAGATGTCCGGTCCCATCGCCTTTGAGGTGTCAAGGTCACTTAAGAGCTTCTTCACATCCTCCTCAGTTGTTCGTATGTCATCCAACACTTGTTGGTATATTCCCTCTTGATGTTCCCTTCTGTTCTATCTTCCCACAGCCCTTCCTGTCTCTACTGTAAAAACTTCCTTAAATCTCCTGTTCAGCTCCTCACATACCTCCTGATCATTTCTTGTGAGTTCTCCACCTTCTGTCCTTAATCTGATCACCTGGTCTTTGACTGTTGTCTTCCTCCTGATGTGGCTATACAACAGTTTCGGGTCAGTCTTGATTCTCGATGCTATGTCATTTTCATACTGTCGCTGGGCCTCCCTCCTTACCAGTGCGTACTCATTCCTGGCTTTGTACTCACCTATTTGTGGTTGCAGGGGTCGAGTCACAGCTCCTGGCCCCGCCTCTTCGCTGATTGCTACTAGGTCCTCTCTCTCCCTGCCCCATGAGCTCTATCATACCTCGCCTTAAAACTATGTATGGTTCCTGCCTCCACTACATCCCTTTCTAGGCTATTCCATGGCCTGACTACTCTATGACTGAAGAAATACTTCCTAACATCCCTTTGATTCATCTGAGTCTTCAACTTCCAATTGTGACCTCTTGTGTCTGTGTCCCATCTCTGGAACATCCCGTCTTTGTCCACCTTGTCTATTCTGCGCAGTATTTTATATGTCGTTATCATGTCTCCCCTGACCCTCCTGTCCTCCAGTGTCGTCAGGCCGATTTCCCTCAACCTTTCTTCGTAGGACAATCCCCGTAGCTCTGGGACTAGTCTTGTTGCAAACCTTTGCACTTTCTCTAATTTCTTGACGTGCTTGACTAGGTGTGGATTCCAAACTGGTGCTGCATACTCCAGTATGGGCCTGACGTAGATGGTATACAGAGTCTTAAACGAATCCTTACTGAGGTATCGGAACGCTATCCGTAGGTTTGCCAGGCGCCCGTATGCTGCAGCAGTTATCTGATTGATGTGTGCCTCAGAAGATATGCTCGGTGTTATACTCACCCCCAGATCTTTTTCCTTGAGTGAGGTTTGCAGTCTTTGGCCATCTAAACTATATTGTGTCTGCGGTCTTCTTTGCCCTTCCCCAATCTTCATGACTTTGCATTTGGCAGGGTTAAATTCAAGGAGCCAGTTGCTGGACCAGGCTTGTAGCCTGTCCAGGTCTCTTTGTAGTCCTGCCTGATCCTCGTCCGATTTGATTCTTCTCATTAACTTCGCATCATCTGCAAACAAGGACACTTCTGAGTCTATCCCTTCCGTTATGTCGTTCACATATACCAAGAACAGAACAGGTCCTAGGACTGACCCCTGTGGAACCCCGCTTGTCACAGGCGCCCACTCTGACACCTCGTCGCGTACCATGACTCGTTGTTGCCTCCCTGTCAGATATTCTCTGATCCATTGCAGTGCCTTTCCTGTTATGTGTGCCTGATCCTCTAGCTTTTGCAGTAACCTCTTGTGAGGAACTGTGTCGAAGGCCTTCTTGCAGTCCAAAAATATGCAGTCGATCCACCCCTCTCTCTCTTGTCTTACTTCTGTCACCTTGTCATAAAACTCTAGTAGGTTTGTGACACAGGATTTTCCTTCCCTGAAACCGTGCTGGTTGTCAATTATACCCTTGTTTCTTTCCAGGTGCCCCACCACTCTCCTCCTGATGATCTTCTCCATGACCTTGCATACTATACATGTTAGTGATACAGGTCTGTAGTTTAGTGCCTCATGTCTGTCTCCCTTTTTAAAAATTGGGACTACATTTGCCATTTTCCATACCTCAGGGAGTTGCCCAGTTTCAAATGATGTGTTGAAGATCTTTGTTAATGGCTCACACAATATCTCTGCTCCCTCTTTAAGGACCCATGGAGAGATGTTGTCTGGTCCCACCGCCTTTGAGGTGTCAAGTTCGCATAGCAGCTTCTTCACCTCCTCCTTGGTTATATGTACCTCATCCAGCACTTGCTGGTGTGCCCCCCAGTTCTGATTTCTTGGAGTCCTACTGGTTTCCACTGTAAATACCTCTTTAAATCTTGTGTTGAGCTCCTGACAAACCTCTCGGTCGTTTCTTGTGAATTCCCCATCACCCTTCCTCAGTCTGATTACCTGGTCCTTGACTGTTGTTTTCCTCCTGATGTGGCTGTACAACAGCTTCGGGTCAGTCTTTACTTTTGATGCTATGTCATTTTCATATTGTCTCTGAGCCTCCCTTCTTATCTGTGCATATTCGTTTCTGGCTCTTCGGCTGATTTCTTTATTTTCCTGAGTTCTCTGTCTTCTGTACCTTTTCCATTCTCTAGTACACCTAGTTTTTGCCTCCCTACACCTTTGGGTGAACCAAGGACTCGTTCTGTTCTTCCCATTATTTCTGTTTCCCTTGGGAACAAACCTCTCCTCTGCCTCCTTGCATTTTGTTGCTACATAGTCCATCATTTCTTGTACTGGTTTTCCTGTCAGTTCCCTCTCCCACTGAATGTCTTGAAGGAAGTTCCTCATGCCTGAGTAGTTCCCCCTTTTGTAGTTTGGTTTTTCCCAGCCTATTCCTGCTACTCTCTCCACTTGGAGCTCAACTATGTAGTCGAAGCACAGAACCACATGATCACTAGCTCCCAGGGGCCTTTCATACATGATACCCTCGATGTCCGAACTACTCATGGTGAATACAAGGTCCAGCCTTGCTGGTTCATCCTCTCCTCTCTCTCTGGTAGTGTCTCTAACATGTTGATGCATGAGGTTTTCCAGTACCACATCCATCATCTTGGCTCTCCATGTTTCGGGACCCCCATGGGGCTCCAGGTTTTCCCAGTCAATCTCCTTGTGATTGAAATCACCCATAACTAGTAACTTTGCTCCCCCCATGTGTGCTCTCCTGGCCACCTCGGCTAGTGTGTCGATCATTGCTCTGTTGCTCTCATCGTATTCTTCTCTTGGCCTCCTGCAGTTCTGTGGTGGGTTGTACATTACTGCAATTATCACCTTATGTCCCTCAGACTGGATTGTTCCTACTAAGTAGTCCCTTTCGCCCGTGCCATCCATTCCTTCCATTTTCTCAAAACCCCACTGGTTTTTAATGAGCAGTGCAACTCCTCCTCCCCCTCTCCTCCCTCTGTCTTTCCTGAGGATTTGATATCCGGATGGAAAGATTGAATCTGTTATTATTCTGGTGAGTTTTGTTTCTGTGAGTGCTATTATGTCTGGGGATGTCTCTTTGATTCTTTCGTGCCACTCCTCATACTTGTTTGTTATTCCATCTGCATTTGTATACCACACCTTCAACTTCTTTTCTAAGACTGTGGTCTGGGAGGTATATTGGGGTTGGGGAAGTGGGAGACCTGGTAAGGAACTATGGGTTGTTGCTGTGGGGGTGGAGTTTGTAATGTAGTGGGTGGGGGCATTGGATGTGGCATGGGTGTTTTGATTTAGAGTGTTTGGTTGCACTGGGGTTGACCTGGTTGGGAGGCTTCTATAGGAAGTTGTGAGGGAGGCTGTATTTGATCTTCTTCCTGGGTCTGGGATCTCCTGTCTGTCTTCTCCATCCCCTCTCTTTCCTCCTTTCGCCTTTGTACCATCTCTCTCAGTTTCTGCCTTTCTTCTTGTGTTCTGTCGCGGTCGAGATACACCTTCCTGTATGCCGGCATGTCCCTTAATCGTGCTTTCTCCTGCAGGATCCTGGTCCGAGTCGCTTCTGCCTTGAAGGTCACTCTCACTGGCCGGGTTCTTTTTTTTACAAACCCCCCTATTCTCCGAAAATTTTCCAGCTGGGTCATGTCGTCTTCTCCTATTGCTTTCATGATGCTTTCAATTGCTTTTTTTTCCCCTTGTTTTCTTGCTTCATATGTTTCCCCTTCAACTTCCTGGAGCCCATACACAAAGACTGACCTCACCCTTTCATTCTCCCACTGCATATCCCTGTGTATCCCCTCATTTAATTTGGTTTCCTCCACTGCAGCTTTCCTTTCATCAGTTTCACTGGCTAATGTACTTGGGCTCAGTGGCCTGTCATTTTCCCTTCTCGGCTTTCCTTGGGCTCTGTTGTTGTCTGTTAGGGCCTCCACATAAAGCTTAGCTCTTTCATTTGCTACAGTCTCCTCTGATAGAGCTTCTCCATGCAGTTGTGCCCCTTCTTTCCCTACAGTCCCCTTATTTGTGGCTGAGGTAGCAGTCTCTGTTGTCAATCCCAAAATGTTCTTTAGTTCTTTAGGCTGTTTCAGATTTTTCAATTCCTCTTCTAAACTCTGTATCCTAGCTTCTGCTGCTTTGACATGCACCTCCCACTTCCTGCTTTCCATATCTATCCTCTCTTCCATTCTCATGCTAAGTTCTTCTAGTTTCTTTTCCCATTCATGATCCCTTTTTATGAGCTCTGCTGCCCAATCTTCCTTTGCAGTTTCCTCCTCCTGTCCCTTGGTTTTTCTTGTTGCTCTCTGGCAACCCATTTTTGTTTTATCCTGATTGCCTCAGAGTGGGAAACCTATGTAGTTCTGTATGTTAGGTTAGTAGTGTGTATGTCAGAGTGTGGAGGGGGGGGGGAAGTAGTGGAGGAACTGTGGCTATGTGGGGGCAGAGTGGGGAGGGTTTAGGGTGAACGGGGGAGGGGAGGGTGATCGAGGGAGGGGAGGGATCAGGGGAAGTAGTGAGATGTCGGTGGTGAGGGGGGGGGAGTGTATGTGTGAGTCTGGATATGTGTGTGTGTGTGTGTGTGTGTGTGTGTGTGTGTGTGTGTGTGTGTGTGTGTGTGTGTGTGTGTGTGTGTGTGTGTGTGTGTAATTTTGTGTGTAATTTTGTGTGGAATTATGTGTGGGTTTATTATGTACTGAAAGGTAGGTGGCTTGTGCGTTGTAATGTAAGTCTCAGTGGTCCTTGGCTGCCCACAACTTCTTGTGACCTGACCCCCAACCTCCTGGGACTTACCGGCACGTACTTACAGTGTGTGTGTGTGTGTGTGTGTGTGTGTGTGTGTGTGTGTGTGTGTGTGTGTGTGTGTGTGTGTGTGTGTGTGTGTGTGTGTGTGTGTGTGTGTGTGTGTGTGTGTGTGTGAGTGTGTATGTGTGTGTGTGTGTGTGTGTGTGTGTGTGTGTGTGTGTGTGTATGTGTGTGTGTGTATGTGTGTGTGTATGTATGTGTGTATGTATGTGTGTGTGTGTGTGTGTGTGTATATATGTGTGTGTGTGTGTGTGTGTGTGTGTGTGTGTGTGTGTGTGTGTATGTGTGTGTGTATGTGTGTGTGTGTGTGTGTGTGTGTGTGTATGTGTGTGTGTGTGTGTGTGTTTGTGTGTGTGTGTGTGTTTGTGTATGTGTGTGGATATATATGTGTGTGTGTGTGTGTGTGTGTGTGTGTGTGTGTATGTGTGTGTGTTTGTGTGTGTGTGTGTGTGTGTGTGTGTGTGTGTGTATGTGTGTACTCACCTAGTTGTACTCACCTAGTTGAGGTTGCGGGGGTCGAGTCCGAGCTCCTGGCCCCGCCTCTTCACTGATCGCTACTAGGTCACTCTCCCTGAGCCGTGAGCTTTATCATACCTCTGCTTAAAGCTATGTATGGATCCTGCCTCCACTACATCGCTTCCCAAACTATTCCACTTACTGACTACTCTGTGGCTGAAGAAATACTTCCTAACATCCCTGTGATTCATCTGTGTCTTCAGCTTCCAACTGTGTCCCCTTGTTACTGTGTCCAATCTCTGGAACATCCTGTCTTTGTCCACCTTGTCAATTCCTCTCAGTATTTTGTATGTCGTTATCATGTCCCCCCTATCTCTCCTGTCCTCCAGTGTCGTCAGGTTGATTTCCCTTAACCTCTCCTCGTAGGACATACCTCTTAGCTCTGGGACTAGTCTTGTTGCAAACCTTTGCACTTTCTCTAGTTTCTTCACGTGCTTGGCTAGGTGTGGGTTCCAAACTGGTGCCGCATACTCCAATATGGGCCTAACGTACACGGTGTACAGGGTCCTGAATGATTCCTTATTAAGATGTCGGAATGCTGTTCTGAGGTTTGCTAGGCGCCCATATGCTGCAGCAGTTATTTGGTTGATGTGCGCTTCAGGAGATGTGCCTGGTGTTATACTCACCCCAAGATCTTTTTCCTTGAGTGAGGTTTGTAGTCTCTGACCCCCTAGACTGTACTCCGTCTGCGGCCTTCTTTGCCCTTCCCCAATCTTCATGACTTTGCACTTGGTGGGATTGAACTCCAGGAGCCAATTGCTGGACCAGGTCTGCAGCCTGTCCAGATCCCTTTGTAGTTCTGCCTGGTCTTCGATCGAGTGAATTCTTCTCATCAACTTCACGTCATCTGCAAACAGGGACACCTCAGAGTCTATTCCTTCCGTCATGTCGTTCACAAATACCAGAAACAGCACTGGTCCTAGGACTGACCCCTGCGGGACCCCGCTGGTCACAGGTGCCCACTCTGACACCTCGCCACGTACCATGACTCGCTGCTGTCTTCCTGACAAGTATTCCCTGATCCATTGTAGTGCCTTCCCTGTTATCCCTGCTTGGTCCTCCAGTTTTTGCACCAATCTCTTGTGTGGAACTGTGTCAAACGCCTTCTTGCAGTCCAAGAAAATGCAATCCACCCACCCCTCTCTCTCTTGTCTTACTGCTGTCACCATGTCATAGAACTCCAGTAGGTTTGTGACACAGGATTTCCCGTCCCTGAAACCATGTTGGCTGCTGTTGATGAGATCATTCCTTTCTAGGTGTTCCACCACTCTTCTCCTGATAATCTTCTCCATGATTTTGCATACTATACATGTCAGTGACACTGGTCTGTAGTTTAATGCTTCATGTCTGTCTCCTTTTTTAAAGATTGGGACTACATTTGCTGTCTTCCATGCCTCAGGCAATCTCCCTGTTTCGATAGATGTATTGAATATTGTTGTTAGGGGTACACATAGCGCCTCTGCTCCCTCTCTCAATACCCATGGGGAGATGTTATCTGGCCCCATTGCCTTTGAGGTATCTAGCTCACTCAGAAGCCTCTTCACTTCTTCCTCGGTTGTGTGCACTGTGTCCAGCACTTGGTGGTGTGCCCCACCTCTCCGTCTTTCTGGAGTCCCTTCTGTCTCCTCTGTGAACACTTCTTTGAATCTCTTGTTGAGTTCTTCACATACTTCACGGTCATTTCTTGTTGTCTCTCCTCCTTCCTTCCTTAGCCTGATTACCTGGTCCTTGACTGTTGTTTTCCTCCTGATGTGGCTGTACAACAGTTTCGGGTCAGATTTGGCTTTCGCTGCTATGTCATTTTCATATTGTCTTTGGGCCTCCCTTCTTATCTGTGCATATTCGTTTCTGGCTCTACGACTGTTCTCCTTATTCTCCTGG
This sequence comes from Cherax quadricarinatus, assembly GCF_038502225.1. Lineage (NCBI taxonomy): Eukaryota > Metazoa > Arthropoda > Malacostraca > Decapoda > Parastacidae > Cherax > Cherax quadricarinatus. The sequence continues at coordinate 46,502 of NW_027197255.1, read as the reverse complement.
GTCCTTTGCCTTCTATATTTCTTCCATTCCCTAGCACACTTGGTTTTTGCCTCCCTGCACCTTTGGGTAAACCATGGGCTCATCCTGGCTTTTTCATTATTCCTGTTACCCTTGGGTACAAACCTCTCCTCAGCCTCCTTGCATTTTGTTGCTACATATTCCATCATCTCATTAACTGGCTTCCCTGCCAGTTCTCTGTCCCACTGAACCCCGTTCAGGTAGTTCCTCATTCCTGTGTAGTCCCCTTTCTTGTAGTTTGGCTTCATTCGTCCTGGCCTTCCTGCTTCTCCCTCCACTTGTAGCTCTACTGTGTATTCGAAGCTTAAAACCACATGGTCACTGGCCCCAAGGGGTCTTTCATATGTGATGTCCTCGATATCTGCACTACTCAAGGTGAATACTAAGTCCAGCCTTGCTGGTTCATCCTCTCCTCTCTCTCTTGTAGTGTCCCTTACGTGTTGGCACATGAAGTTTTCCAGTACCACCTCCATCATCTTAGCCCTCCATGTATCTTGGCCCCCATGTGGGTCCAAGTTCTCCCAATCGATCTCCTTGTGGTTAAAGTCACCCATGATCAGGAGCTTTGCCCTGCATGCATGAGCTCTTCTGGCCACTCTAGCCAGTGTGTCAACCATCGCTCTATTGCTCTCGTCGTACTCTTGCCTTGGCCTCCTGCTGTTCTGTGGTGGGTTATACATCACTGCTATTACCACCTTGGGACCTCCAGAGTGAAGTGTTCCCACTATGTAATCACTTTCTTCTCCGCTGTCTCCTCTCTCCAGCTCATCAAAATTCCAGCGATTTTTGATCAGCAACGCCACTCCTCCACCCCCCCTGTTCCCTCTGTCTTTCCTCAGGATTTGGTATCCCGTTGGAAAGATGGCATCTGTTATCATACCTGTAAGCTTGGTTTCTGTGAGAGCTATGATGTCCGGTGATGCTTCTTTGACTCTTTCATGCCACTCCTCCCACTTATTTGTTATTCCATCAGAGTTTGTGTACCATACCTTCAGTTTCCTTTCCAACACTGTGGTTTGGGGGGCCTGTGAGGGTGGGAGACCTGGTGGCATACTGTGGGATTCTATAGCTCGGTGTTGGGTGGAGGCTGTGGATATGGATTGTAGTGTGTGTTGGGATGGTGTGATAGGTTGTATGGCTCTGAGAATAGTTGTGTGTGTGCATGCCCTTGTGTGTATATATATGCGTGTGTGTGTGTGTGTGTGTGTGTGTGTGTGTGTGTGTGTGTGTGTGTGTGTGTTTGTGATTGTGTGTATGTGTGTGTGTGTGTGTACTCACCTATTTGTACTCACCTATTTGTGGTTGCAGGGGTCGAGTCACAGCTCCTGGCCCCGCCTCTTCGCTGATTGCTACTAGGTCCTCTCTCTCCCTGCCCCATGAGCTCTATCATACCTCGCCTTAAAACTATGTATGGTTCCTGCCTCCACCACATCACTTTCTAGGCTATTCCATGGCCTGACTACTCTATGACTGAAGAAATACTTCCTAACATCCCTTTGATTCATCTGAGTCTTCAACTTCCAATTGTGACCTCTTGTGTCTGTGTCCCATCTCTGGAACATCCCGTCTTTGTCCACCTCGTCTATTCCGCGCAGTATTTTATATGTCGTTATCATGTCTCCCCTGACCCTCCTGGCCTCCAGTGTCGTCAGGCCGATTTCCCTCAACCTTTCTTCATAGGACAATCCCCGTAGCTCTGGGACTAGTCTTGTTGCAAACCTTTGCACTTTCTCTAATTTCTTGACGTGCTTGACTAGGTGTGGATTCCAAACTGGTGCTGCATACTCCAGTATGGGCCTGACGTAGATGGTGTACAGAGTCTTAAACGAATCCTTACTGAGGTATCGGAACGCTATCCGTAGGTTTGCCAGGCGCCCGTATGCTGCAGCAGTTATCTGATTGATGTGCGCCTCAGGAGATATGCTCGGTGTTATACTCACCCCCAGATCTTTTTCCTTGAGTGAGGTTTGCAGTCTTTGGCCATCTAAACTATATTGTGTCTGCGGTCTTCTTTGCCCTTCCCCAATCTTCATGACTTTGCATTTGGCAGGGTTAAATTCAAGGAGCCAGTTGCTGGACCAGGCTTGTAGCCTGTCCAGATCTCTTTGTAGTCCTGCCTGATCCTCGTCCGATTCGATTCTTCTCATTAACTTCACATCGTCTGCAAACAAGGACACTTCTGAGTCTATCCCTTCCGTTATGTCGTTCACGTATACCAAGAACAGCACAGGTCCTAGGACTGACCCCTGTGGAACCCCGCTTGTCACAGGCGCCCACTCTGACACCTCGTCGCGTACCATGACTCGTTGTTGCCTCCCTGTCAGATATTCTCTGATCCATTGCAGTGCCTTTCCTGTTATGTGTGCCTGGTCCTCTAGCTTTTGCAGTAACCTCTTGTGAGGAACTGTGTCGAAAGCCTTCTTGCAGTCCAAAAATACGCAGTCGATCCACCCCTCTCTCTCTTGTCTTACTTCTGTCACCTTGTCATAAAACTCTAGTAGGTTTGTGACACAGGATTTTCCTTCCCTGAAACCGTGCTGGTTGTCAATTATACACTTGTTTCTTTCCAGGTGCCCCACCACTCTCCTCCTGATGATCTTCTCCATGACCTTGCATACTATACACGTTAGTGATACAGGTCTGTAGTTTAGTGCCTCATGTCTGTCTCCCTTTTTAAAAATTGGGACTACATTTGCCATTTTCCATACCTCAGGGAGTTGCCCAGTTTCAAATGATGTGTTGAAGATCTTTGTTAATGGCTCACACAATATCTCTGCTCCCTCTTTAAGGACCCATGGAGAGATGTTGTCTGGTCCCACCGCCTTTGAGGTGTCAAGTTCGCATAGCAGCTTCTTCACCTCCTCCTTGGTTATATGTACCTCATCCAGCACTTGCTGGTGTGCCCCCCTGTTCTGATTTCTTGGAGTCCTACTGGTTTCCACTGTAAATACCTCTTTAAATCTTGTGTTGAGCTCCTGACATACCTCTCGGTCGTTTCTTGTGAATTCCCCATCACCCTTCCTCAGTCTGATTACCTGGTCCTTGACTGTTGTTTTCCTCCTGATGTGGCTGTACAACAGCTTCGGGTCAGTCTTTACTTTTGATGCTATGTCATTTTCATATTGTCTCTGAGCCTCCCTTCTTATCTGTGCATATTCGTTTCTGGCTCTTCGGCTGATTTCTTTATTTTCCTGAGTTCTCTGTCTTCTGTACCTTTTCCATTCTCTAGTACACCTAGTTTTTGCCTCCCTACACCTTTGGGTGAACCAAGGACTCGTTCTGTTCTTCCCATTATTTCTGTTTCCCTTGGGAACAAACCTCTCCTCTGCCTCCTTGCATTTTGTTGCTACATAGTCCATCATTTCTTGTACTGGTTTTCCTGTCAGTTCCCTCTCCCACTGAATGTCTTGAAGGAAGTTCCTCATGCCTGAGTAGTTCCCCCTTTTGTAGTTTGGTTTTTCCCAGCCTATTCCTGCTACTCTCTCCACTTGGAGCTCAACTATGTAGTCGAAGCACAGAACCACATGATCACTAGCTCCCAGGGGCCTTTCATACATGATACCCTCGATGTCCGAACTACTCATGGTGAATACAAGGTCCAACCTTGCTGGTTCATCCTCTCCTCTCTCTCTGGTAGTGTCTCTAACATGTTGATGCATGAGGTTCTCCAGTACCACATCCATCATCTTGGCTCTCCATGTTTCGGGACCCCCATGGGGCTCCAGGTTTTCCCAGTCAATCTCCTTGTGATTGAAATCACCCATAACTAGTAACTTTGCTCCCCCCATGTGTGCTCTCCTGGCCACCTCGGCTAGTGTGTTGATCATTGCTCTGTTGCTCTCATCGTACTCTTCTCTTGGCCTCCTGCAGTTCTGTGGTGGGTTGTACATTACTGCAATTATCACCTTATGTCCCTCAGACTGGATTGTTCCTACTAAGTAGTCCCTTTCGCCCATGCCATCCATTCCTTCCATTTTCTCAAAA